>NC_079190.1:481635134-481675134 GCF_029499605.1 Hyla sarda | reverse complement strand
TATGTGGCCCTAAACTGTTGCCTTGAAATACGACAGGGCTCCAAAGTGAGAGCGCCATGCGCATTTGAGGCCTAAATTAGGGACTTGCATAGGGGTGGACATAGGGGTATTCTACGCCAGTGATTCCCAAACAGGGTGCCTCCAGCTGTTGTAAAACTCCCAGCATGCCTGGACAGTCAACGGCTATATGGCAATACTGGGAGTAGTTGTTTTGCAACAGCTGGAGGCTCCGTTTTGGAAACAGTGGCGTACCAGACGTTTTTCATTTTTATTGGGGAGGGGGGTTGTATAGGGGTATGTGTATATGTAGTGTTTTTTACTTTTAATTTTATTTTGTGTTAGTGTAGTGTAGTGTTTTTAGGGTACAGTCGCACGGGCGGGGGGTTCACAGTAGTTTCTCGCTGGCAGTTTGAGCTACGGCAGAAAATTTGACGCAGCTCAAACTTGCAGCCGGATACTTACTGTAATCCTCCGCCCATGTGAGTGTACCCTGTACGTTCACATTGGGGGGGGGGGAATCAGTGCAAAACTACAACTCCCAGCATGTACGGTCTATCAGTGCATGCTGGGAGTTGTAGTTTTGCCACCCGCTGGAGGCTCCGTTTTGGAAACCGTGGCGTACCAGACGTTTTTCATTTTTATTGGGGAGGGGAGGGGGGCTGTGTAGGGGTATGTGTATATGTAGTGTTTTTTACTTTTTATTTTATTTTGTGGTAGTGTAGTGTAGTGTTTTTAGGGTACAGTCACACGGGCGGGGGGGTTCACAGTAGTTTCTCGCTGGCAGTTTGAGCTGCGGCAGAAATTTTGCCGCACCTCAAACTTGCAGCCGGATACTTACTGTAATCCTCCGCCCATGTGAGTGTACCCTGTACGTTCACATTGGGGGGGGGGGGGGGGGGAACATCCAGCTGTTGCAAAACTACAACTCCCAGCATGTACGGTCTATCAGTGCATGCTGGGAGTTGTAGTTTTGCAACAGCTGGAGGCACACTGGTTGTGAAACACAGAGTTTGGTAACAAACTCAGTGTTGTGCAACCAGTGTGCCTTCAGCTGTTGCAAAAGCTACAACCCCCAGCATGTACGGACAGCGGAAGGGCATGCTGGGTGTTGTAGTTATGCAACAGCTGGAGGCATACTACTTTGGCTGGGGATGCTGGGGATTGTAGTTATGCAACTGCTGGAGACACACTGGTTTGCTACTTAACTCAGTGTGCCTTCAGCTGTTGCAAAACTACAACTCTCAGCAGTCACCGACAGCCAACGGGCATGCTGGGAGTTGTAGTTATGCAACCACCAGATGCACCACTACAACTCCCAGCATGCACTTTAGCTGATTGTGCAAGCTGGGAGTTGTAGTTACACAACAGCTGAAGGTACACTTTTCCATAGAAAGAATGTGCCTCCAGCTGTTGCAAAACTACAAGTCCCAGCATGCCCATAAGGGCATGCTGGGAGTTGTGGTGGTCTGCCTCCTGCTGTTGCATAACTACAGCTCCCAGCATGCCCTTTTTGCATGCTGGGAGCTGTTGCTAAGCAACAGCAGGAGGCTGTCACTCACCTCCAACGATCCTCGCTGCACCAGGTCAGTCCCTCGTCGTCTCCGCCGCCGCCGCTGCTCCTGGGGCCCCGATCCCA
The DNA here is from genome assembly GCF_029499605.1 of Hyla sarda. NCBI lineage: Eukaryota > Metazoa > Chordata > Amphibia > Anura > Hylidae > Hyla > Hyla sarda. Next base: position 481,673,498 of record NC_079190.1, on the reverse strand, counting down.
ACAGGGGCGCCGGGGATCGGGGTCCCCAGCACCCGGGGTGCACGTCCCGCACCCGCTCACGTCCTCCGGAAGAGGGGCGGAGCGGGTTGCGGGAGTGACACCCGCAGCAGGCGCCCTGATTGGTCGGCCGGTAATCCGGCCGACAAATCAGGGCGATCGTGAGGTGGCACCAGTGCCACCTCACTCCTGCAGGCTCTGGCTGTTCGGGGCCGTCGGAGACGGCCCCGAACAGCCTGTAATTCCGGGTCACCGGGTCACTGGAGACCCGATTGACCCGGAATCCGCCGCAGATCGCTGGACTGAATTGTCCAGCGATCTGCGGCCATCGCCGACATGGGGGGTCATAATGACCCCCCTGGGCGATATGCCCCGATGCCTGCTGAACGATTTCAGCAGGCATCGGGGACCGGCTCCGCTCCAGATGGTTGCGGGGGGCCGGTAAAACACATGACGTTCTCATACGTCATGTGTCCTTAAGGACTCGGAAATGGAGACGTATGAGAACGTCATGTGTCCTTAAGGGGTTAAATCAACTGGTGCCAGAAAGTTAAACAGATTTGTAAATGGCTTCTACTACAAAATCTTTCCAGTACTTATTAGCTGCTGAATACTACAGAGGAAATTATTTTCTTTTTGGAACACAGAGCTCTCTGCTGACATCACGAGCACAGTGCTCTCTGCTGACATCTCTGTCCATTTTAGGAACTGTCCAGAGCAGCATGTGTTTGCTATGGGGATTTTCTCCTACTCTGGACAGTTCTTAAAATGGACAGAGATGTCAGCAGAGAGCACTGTGTTCGTGATTCAGCAGAGAGCTTTGTGTTCCAAAAAGAAAAGAATTTCCTCTGTAGTATTCAGCAGCTAATAAGTACTGGAAGGATTACATTTTTTTTTTTAAAATAAAAGTAATTTACAAATCTGTTTAACTTTCTGCCACCAGTTGATTAAAAAAAAAAAAAAAAAAGCTTGCCACGGGAGTACCCCTTTAAGGGTTGAACCTACCACTTCTGTTAAACACATTGTGGCATCCAAGAGGTTAAATTGGCAGGATCCAAGGTAACCGATTCTTGCAGAGCATGGCTTTATATTACAGCTAGAGATGAGCGAACTTTCAGTAAATTCGATTCGTCACGAACTTCTCGGCTCGGCAGTTGATGACTTATCCTGCGTAAATTAGTTCAGCTTTCAGGTGCTCCGGTGGGCTGGAAAAGGTGGATACAGTCCTAGGAAAGAGTCTCCTAGGACTGTATCCACCTTTTCCAGCCCACCGGAGCACCTGAAAGCTGAACTAATTTACGCAGGATAAGTCATCAACTGCCGAGCCGAGAAGTTCGTGACGAATCGAATTTACTGTAAGTTCGCTCATCTCTAATTACAGCCAAGCTCTCACAGGTACAATGGCCACTACCCACTTGTTCAGAATGTACGCTCAATTGTCATGTTGTATACACCAATGGTAAGGCCTCCAGCTGTTCCCAAAATAAAAACTCCCAGCATGCAAAACTACAACTTCCAGCATGCCCGGACAGCCGTTGGCTGTCCGGGCATGCTGGAAGTTGTAGTTTTGCAACAACTGGAGGACCACAGTTTGGAGACTGTTCACACACAAGACTTAACTCTTACCTGAGGGAGGAGGCGGACGCTGCGGGGGTGCAGGGCGTGGCGGTGGGGCGCCAGGTCTTGGTGGTGGTGCCCTTTTAGGTTCCAGAGACAAAGATTGCGCCTCCTTTAGAACTACCGGCTGGAAGTCTACCGGAGAACCTATTAATAAAACACAGGAACGTAAGAGCTACCTGAAATATTGCAGCATGTCGGCTACATGTCAGGTCAGCTCTGCTTGGTAGCAGGGCATTCTGGGTTTTGTAGTTATAAGACAGCATGCACATGTCGTTTTAGCCTCAGATTTCTACTGTGGATTCTCCGAAAATTAGACAGTGGATTTTCTTAAGGCGATTTCAACTCATAAAAAAAAACGAGACTTAAAGGGGTATTCCAGGAAAAAACTGGCTCCAGAAAGTTAAACAGATTTGTAAATTACTTCTATTAAAAAATCTTAATCCTTCCAATAATTATCAGCTGCTGAAGTTGAGTTGTTCTTTTCTGTCTGGTAACAGTGCTCTCTGCTGACATCTCTGCTTGTCTCGGGAACTGCACAGAGTAGAAGAGGTTCGCTATGGGGGATTTGCTTCTAAACTGGGCGGTTCCAGAGAGAGGTGTCATCAGAGAGCACTTAGACAGAAAAAAGAACAACTCAACTTCAGCAGCTCATAAGTACTGAAAAGATTAAGATTTTTTTTAATAGAAGTAATTTACAAATCTGTTTAACTTTCTGGAGCCAGTTGATAGATAGATATATATATATATATATATATATATATATAAAGTTTTTTCCTGGATAACCCTTTTAATAAGTGTAAAAATAGATAAATTGGTACTGTCACTTTAAGGGTCTATTCACACGTACAGTATTCTGCGCAGATTTGAGGCGCAGGATATGAAGCTGTGTTCAGTCATTCAGTTTACATTGAAAATTGCAGCAGAAAATCCTGCACATCAAATCTGCGCGGAATACTGTACGTGTGAATAGACCCTAAAGCATCATCTTTGTCCCAGCTGAAGTACAGGCTGGGACGAAGCCTAGTAAGTAAGGGTAGGACTACTCCTGTCCTATCAGACTCCTGTCTAAAAAAACAGAAAGGAGGGGGTTACAGACCAGCTAGAAGCTACATAGTTAGTATCTTTGAAAAAAAAGACATACGTCCATCAAGTTCAACCAAGGAATTGAAGGAAAGGGGTATATGATTGGATGAAGATACACAGCACAGAAGACTCAGGGAGGAAGTGAATGCATGGTGAGTGAGGGCGGACTCAGTGCTTTTCTCGGACACGCCCATTCCTGAGCAGCGGATGTCAGAATGAAGGAGCAGCAGAATGGAGGGATCTGTGAGCCAAATGCAGAAGCTAGACACATAAAAAGACATGTAAAGCATCTGCGTGACCTAGTAGGTAACATATAGGAGCAGTATTATTTTCTGTAATATGACAGGTACGCTTTGAAGACTGTAAGCAATTGATAAAGAAAGGATATAGGAAATTGATATAACTTTTCATCATAAAATGAATAATCTTTATTGGTGGCTAGTAGAGATGAGCGAACTTACAGTAAATTCGATTCATCACAAACTTCTCGGCTCGGCAGTTTATGACTTTTCCTGCATAAATTAGTTCAGCCTTCAGGTGCTCCCGTGGGCTGGAAAAGGTGGATACAGTCCTAGGAAAGAGTCTCCCTAGGACTGTATCCACCTTTTCCAGCCCACGGGAGCACCTGAAAGCTGAACTCATTTATGCAGGATAAGTCATCAACTGCCGAGCCGAGAAGTTCGTGGCGAATTGAATTTACTGTAAGTTCGCTCATCTCTAGTGGCTAGCACTGGCTCGCCTATATAAAATGTGGAAAACCTACATGTACACAAAGCAAGTCTCCGGAGCAGTGTTTCCCAACCAGGGTGCCTCCAGCTGTTGCAAAACTACAACTCCCACAGCATGCCCGGACAGCCTTTGGCTGTCCGGGCATGCTGGGAGTTGTAGTTTTGCAACAGCTGGAGGCACCCTGGTTGGGAAACACTGCTCCAGAGCATATATTAGTACATTGTAGTACTGGTTCTCTATAGGGGGGGGGGGGGGGGGGGAGAAAAGATGTGACAATATAACAAGGTAACAGGATTAGGGTATGTTCACACTACGGAATTCCCGCGACATTCTGCTCACGGAATTACGTGCTGTGAACATAAACATCAGTGTGAATGGGTTTCCGCGAGACCCGTTCACACTGCGGAATTTCAGCGGCGGACAATTCCGCCGCTGAAATTGTTCCGTGCAAAGAAAGACCATGTTCATTCTTTGCGCGGAAGTCCGCGAACACTGCATAGCCGTCAATGGTGACGGCGCGGTGCCGCGCGGTCCTAGCGCCGAAGTATTGCGGCGGCGGCCGCCAGAATGGAATCTCCGCTCGCGGAATTCTGCGAGCGGAGATTCCGTTGATTATCCGTAGTGTGAACATAACCCTTACACTACCAGGTACTGACAGTCTAGTCATACAATGACGTACTATACCTTGTGAAGAGGTAACTGGGGGTCCCGGAGTCTTTGCAGGTGCCCGGCTTGGACGTACAGGCAGAGCAGGAGGGGGTCCCTCTGGCATGGTAGGCGACGGGCAAGGACTTGAACGAGGAGAAGAGCTCGGGGATGACCCCATAGTGGAGGATGATGATGGCTGCAAATGCTGAGGAAGAATCTCCTCTACCTCTGCGCTATAGTCATCCACGTCACCTGGGGGATGAAGAGACACCGGGTCACATGTCTGGAAATACATTATCCCTTGTACAACGGCTTATAGAAACAAACATTACAACTAAAATGCAACTCCTTTAGGCCAACTTTGGCCTTTGGGGGACCAAATATTATTTTTTGGGGGGAAGGGGGTGGGGATTATTCTTCCTATAAGGAATTCATATAAAGATCCCAGTGTGTCTACAGCTGTTGCACAACTACAACTCCCAGCATGCCCTGACAGCCAAAGGCTGGGAGTTATGGTTTTGCAACAGATGTAGACAAAGTGCTGACCCATAGAGGACAGTTCTGTTACTGCACACTTGTCCTCTAGACCAGCAGTCTTCAAACTGTAGCCCTCCAGCTGTTGCAAAACTACAACTCCCAGCATGCCCGGACAGCCAACGGCTGTCCGGGCATGCTGGGAATTGTAGTTTTGCAACATCTGGAGGGCCACAGTTTGAAGACCACTGCTCTAGACTATACAAAGGGCTGAAGGAATTTTTTTGATTTTGCTTCACTGAAGTCGGGGCCATAATCTTTTTTTATTTTTTTATTATTGCAGTTGTATGAAGGTTTTTTTTTTTAATTTTTTTTTTTTGTCGTGTTTATTAGTACGATTTTGGGGAATGCTCAGCGCAAAATGGAAGCGGGTGCCGGCTTGCCCATCCATCTAAATGCTATTTAGAGCAGTAAGCTGTTTTATTAGCACAAGACTGCTGACAAATGCACTTTAAGGGGTTAACCCCAGAGTATAACTCAAAACTATTAAGTCACTGGAGGACGATTCTGCTCTGCCAATATTTTTTTTTTTTTATAGCTCTTGGCCTTAACCCCTTAAGGACCCAGCCCATTTTGGCCTTAAGGACTCAGACAATTTTCATCCACAGACTAGTATGAGGGCTTGTTTTTTGCGCGACCAGTTGTCCGTTGCAATGTCCTCACTCACTTTACCATAAAATGTATGGCGCAACCAAAAAAATACTATTTGTGTGGGGAAATTAAAAAGAAAACCGCAATTTAGCAAATTTTGGAAGGTTTTGTTTTCACATTTTACAATTTACGGTAAAAATGACATGTGTTCTTTATTCTTTGGGTCAATACGGTTAAAATGATACCCATGATAACATACTTTTCTATTACTGTTGCCCTTAAAAAAATAAAAAAAAAAACGCAAACTTTTTAACCAAATTAGTACATTTAAAATCCCGCTTATATAGAAATTTTTCTATATAAGCGGCGGTATAAGGGCTCATTTTTTGCAACGTGATCTGTACTTTTCATTGATACCACATCTGCATATATAAAACATTTTTTTGAATAAAATGTAAAAAAAAAAAACTGCAATTTTGGAGCGTTTTTCTTTCCGTACAGTATCACTAATATTATATTTTAATAGTTCACAGTAGAAAAAGTAAGGTATCAGCTCACTACTTGTAGTATCACGTGTTCCCGATGTAATCGCACAACACACCTCTCCAGCGGGAGCTTCGGACGGATCTCAGGGGCCGAGTCCCCAGGTGAGACAATTGGAGCAAAAGGAAGAGGTTGCCGGCTCCCAGACTGGGTAAAAATTGTAGCTTTATTGTATCCCATCTTAAAATCCAGTGCACAGAAGATGAATAAAAACATGAGAGAAGAGCAAGACACAAACGCACCGACGCGTTTCGACTTAACTGTAAGTCTTAGTCATGACTAAGACTTACAGTTAAGTCGAAACGCGTCGGTGCGTTTGTGTCTTGCTCTTCTCTCATGTTTTTATTCATCTTCTGTGCACTGGATTTTAGATGGGATACAATAAAGCTAAATTTTTTACCCAGTATGGGAGCCGGCAACCTCTTCCTTTTGCGCCAATTATATTTTAATAGTTGGGATATTTACACACGCGGCGATACCAAATATGTTTATAACATTTTTTATTTTATTTTATTTTTTACACTTTTTGGGGGTGAAATGGGGAAAATGGGACAATTTACGTTTTTATTGGGGGAAGGGTTTTTCAAAAAATTTTTTTTTACTTCTTTTACTTTTATTTTTACACTTTAATAGTCCCCAAGCGGATTTCTAATACTGTTCAGTGCTATGCATAGGACATAGCACTGATCAGTGTTATCGGTCATCTTCTGCTCTGGTCTGCTCGATCTTAGACCAGAACAGAAGACCCGTGGAAGGCAGCAGAGGCAGGTGAGGGGACCTCCGTCTGTCGTTCTGGATGATTGGATCTCCGTGGCATCGCTACGGGCAATCCGATCATCCATTTTAGTGACCACAACGCTGCAGATACCGTGATCTGTATTAATCACGGGATCTGAGGGGTTAATGGCGGACATCCGTGCGATCGCTGATGTCGGCCATTACCGGCTGTTCCCTGGCTGCTATCAGCAGCCGGGACCTGCCACGCATCGTCCTGTAAATGTACGTCCTGGTGCGTTAAGTACCACCGCACCAGGACGTACATTTACGTTGTTAAGGGGTTAAAGGGGTATTCTGCCCACAGACATCTTATCCTCTATCCCTATAAACATGAATGGAGGGGGTGTGGCGTGAAGTCACGTCTCCGGCCGTCCAAACCCAGCATTCTAAACATACTGTTGCACGGAGATCGCAGGGGAGTCCCAACGGCAGGACCCCCACAATCAGTTATCTTATCCCTTATCCTTTGGATTGGGGATAAGATGTCTGTGGGCAGAATACCACTTTAAAGAGTACCTGTCACCAAATAAAACTTTTAATATAGTTTTCCTTGTGTAATTAGCAGACACTTTCCTATTCACTTGCTTTTAAAATTGTCAACATAAATGTTTAAATTTTTTTATAAAAACGGCCACTAGGTGACTCTGTTCTGTTCCGTGCCACAATTAATACAGGGAGTTTGGTCTCCTCCCGGCCTGGCAGGAGACCAAACTCAGGAAGAGTTTCTCTGCACCAAGCTTCATTGACAGCTGCACAGAAAGTGAAAGCTCCACAGATTCTCACAGAAAGCTGCACACACTGACAGCTGCAGGAGAGCCTCCCTGATAGCAACACAGACTGAAACATGCACAGAGCCTGAGGTCTTCTACTCATCACAGCACTGCAACCATGTGAAGGGCGGAAGTGGTCCCCCAGCAGGCTTCAGTGATGTCATGCCTACTTTCTCCTGCTGGGAAATTGCACTATGCGAGCAAGAAGAAAGGTATGATATACAGCTTTTTAAAGCTCTGAATTTTTTTTAAGGGCAGGAGGGTTGTTAGGAGTAGTTAGGGAACATAGTCTGGGATAGTTGAGAACAGTTTATTGATGACAAGTACTTTTTAATAGTATTATGCCATTATGGCATTTGCACATCATAAAAGTGGGATTCAGACTCTAGTTGTTGGAGGACATTGCCCGATCCTGTACTGCAGTGTTTCCCAACCAGTGCGCCTCCAGCTGTTGCAAAACTGCAACTCCTAGCATGCCCGGACAGCCAAAGGCTGTCCGGGCATGCTAGGAGTTGCAGTTTTGCAACAGCTGGAGGCGCACTGGTTGGGAAAGCCTGCGGTTAACATTAGTGATAGTTTAGGTTACAGTGATCTTGGACTGAGCACCTTCCATATCGAAGTCAGCAGCGACCTCCGCGTCTTCTCCCAGCAGTGTGGAGCTTGTAGAACAAGGCATCGATATGGTTATCCTCTCCAAACTCAGCTCCTCCTCCACCTCAGCTACCCAGTCCGGGTTCTTCAGCTGAATACTCATCGTCTTCCCCAATACCTGCGTGGAACAAGGAATTATATATTACAACCACGGCTAAAAGAACATTAAAGGGGTACTCCACTGGAAAACATTTATTTATTTATTTATGTTTAAATCAACTGGTGCCAGAAAGGTAAAACAGATTTGTAAATTACTTCTATTAAAAAATCTTAATCCTTCCAGTACTTATTAGCTGCTGAATACTACAGAGGAAATTATTTTCTTTTTGGAACACAGAGCTCTCTGCTGACATCATGACCACAGTGCTCTCTGCTGACATCTCTGTCCAGAGCAGCATATGTTTTCTATGGGGATTTTCTCCTACTCTGGACACTTCTTAAAATAGACAGAGGTGTCAGCAGAGAGCACTGTGGTCATGATGTCAGCAGAGAGCTCTGTGTACCAAAAAGAAAAGAATTTCCTATATATTATTCAGCAGCTAATAAGTATGGGAAGGATTAAGATTTTTTAATAGAAGTAATTTACAAATCTCTTTAACTTTCTGGCATCAGTTGATTAAAAATAAATAAATAAATAAATAAAAAGGTTTCCACCGGAGTACCCCTTTAATGTTGTTCTAGGCTTATTATGATTTCTAGACGGCACCGAGACGGCGCATTCATTATTCACCCTCCCTTCGGCTTCGAAAAGTAATAAACCTCTCGGAGACGGCACGGGAGATTTTTTTAATATTCACTCCATGAAATATTACTCAATATCCAGTATTATTGCAAAAAGCGAGGGAGGAGGTAAAACCCTCAGGCGGGATGGAAGTTAAATCAACATGAAACTCATCAGTAATGGTTCTTTTCATGAGCGCTGAATGGAGTCGGTGCGTGGCAATGCCAAGTGTGATTTACTGCAAATGGCAGGAAATTGATTTCGGCTGCGCGGCTTCTACAGGTGGAATGAGGACTTTGTGACCCAGAACTTGTGGTACAATGGGCGCGGTCCGGCTGCTCGGTAACTGGCCACCTGGTACAAAGACGGAACTGTTCAGCCATGAGTTTCAGCAACTGCAGATGGCAAAATCATGTTACCATTGGCCGCCACATGCAGCTGTCATCATATCTGGTTCTGCCCTAAGGGTTAATGCGCAGCTACAAGATGCTGATTTACACTATAAGTGCTCTGGATAATGTAGCAAAGGAAAAGGTCCTGCACCCATAACAGAGTGGAGGATTTTTATTATTTTCTTTAGGAGGCGACTTATTGGGAGAAATTAATGGAGGGCATCTACCTAATAGGAGGTTCTCTACCAACCTAACTCCTGAGGGCTTTAACCTAAAAGAGAATTCCCTACCTACATGCTTGCCTACTGGGGGCTTCTACCTAATAGGGTGGGGGGATTACCTACCTACTGGAGCTTCTAACTAATAGGGGGGGGGGGGGGGGAATTACCTAAATACTGGAGCTTCTACCTAATTTTGGGGGGGGGGGATTACCTACCTACTGGAGCTTCTACCTAATAGGGGGGGGGGATTACCTACCTACTTGGGGCATCTACTAAATGTGGGGGAATTACCTACCTACTGTGGGCTTCTACCTAATAGAGGGGGGGAGGGATTTCCTTCCTAACTACTGCTTCTACCTAATGGGGGGGGGGGGGAAATTCCCTACCTAACTACTGGAGGCTTCTACCTAATAGGGGGGGGGGATTCCCTACCTAACTACTGGGGGCTTCTACCTATTGGGGGGGGGGGATTCCCTACCTAACTACTGGGGATATATCTTAATTATGAGTGTTAGTGAGGGTGTCAGGTTAGACTTCTGCCCTAAAGTCTCACAAAGTCTAGAGCCACCTCTGCTTTCACAGAACAATAAAAAAATATTTATTATTGCTATCAGTGAGTAAAAAAAAATAAAAAAATAAAAATGTGGTACTCGTACTCTGTCTTAAAAAATAGGGTATCGGGACATCCCAATAAAAATATGGCTGCACAGAATAGTGTGTTCGGTTTTCATCAAATAGCCTTAAGCACCAATTCTCCATGTTGTATCACATGCACCGAGGTCGATCATGAGGGAAAGTGTGCAAGCAGAAGTTGCTACTAGACTAGATCTTAGAAATGTCCGCTTGATGTCAGTGAATGAGAGCACTGCTCCTGTCCTGATCCAGCCTGTCTGACACAGCTGCCATAGGTTTTCATGTATGCCCTTTCACCATTTTGTTACTATGTCAACGTGATTTGTCAGGGAGACTCAGACCCCAAGCAATCTGTAGAATGAGCCGGGAAAAGTGCGTGCTTGGCGCGTTCTCTCCCTGCTCGGTTTCACATGACCAGAACAGACACGTAACGTAAGTCCATGGGACCGTCCTGTGCACATAGACACAGGGCGAGAAGAGAAACGTATAGCTGATTGGTCAGGGTTCCTAGGACATGCCAAAGGTTTTTGTAATGACAGGAATCCTTTTATCAAACTATGTGAGAGAAAAAAGTGAGAGATTTTCCCACAGCAACCAATCACAGCTCAGGTTTCACTTTACCTCAGCTCGTTAGCTGAGCTGTGATTGGTCGCTGTGGGAAAATCTCTCTATTTTTTCTCTCACATAGTTTGATAAATCTGGGCCTAAGGCCCAGATTTATCAAACTATGTGAGAGAAAAAAAAAAAAAGAGATTTTTCCACAGCAACCAATCACAGCTCAGCTAACGAGCTGAGGTAAAGTGAAACCTGAGCTGTGATTGGTTGCTGTGGGAAAATCTATTTTTTCTCTCACATAGTTTGATAAATCTGGGCCAAAGGCCCAGATTTATCAAACTATGTGAGAGAAAAAAAAAGAGATTTTTCCACAGCAACCAATCACAGCTCAGCTAACGAGCTGAGGTAAAGTGAAACCTGAGCTGTGATTGGTCGCTGTGGGAAAATCTCTCTATTTTTTCTCTCACATAGTTTGATAAATCTGGGCCTTAATGTGTATTCAGCATGGAGCAAACAACAGTATATACACCTATGCACATCTCTCTTCAAAGTGCACCATGCATTAACTCAAGAGTTGCCCCAACCAGGGTGCCTCCAGCTTTTGCAAAACTACAACTCCCAGCAGCCAAAGGCTGATCAGGCATGCTGGGAATTGTAGTTTTGAAACAGCTGGATGCACCCTGGTTGGGGAACACTGGGTCGTCATAATGGTTTGTGCATTAAAGGAGAAGTATCAAGAAAAAACCTTATCCACTATAGGGAGAATAGGGCATAAGTTTTAGATTACGGGGGTCCGAGCACTGGAGCCCCCCACAATCTCCTGTTTGGAGCCCTGGCTCTTTTTCACAACAGCGCGTCACGACCCCTGCCCAAAGCGGAACCGCCACGCCTCCTCCATATAGCTCTATGGGAGAGCCGTTCTGTAATCTTCGGCTCTCCCACACAGCTATATAGCGGGGGTGTGGTGGCCCCCGCTTCGGGCAAAGGTCGTGACGCACCGTTGTGAAGGAGAGTCGGGGCTCCAAACAGTAGATCGTGGTGGGCTCCAGCACCCGGACCCCTGCGATCGAAAAACTTATCCCCTATCCTTTGGATAGGAGATAAGTTATTTTCCATGATACTTCTTCTTTAACTAGTACCTGTTAAAATTAGTAATAGTGAATGCTGGGAGTTGTGGTTTTGCAACAGCTGGAGGCACCCTGGTTGGGAAACACTGCACTAACTACACATCATAAAACAAAAAACAACAAAAAACAAACTCACCTCAACACCATTAAGGCTTAGAGCATCAAGAGCAGAACTGCCCTCAAGGAATGTAACCCACATTTTATCCTCGACAAACCTGCAGATGGATAAAATGGTTATTTCACCTTGTATAACTGCTTGTACTGAAGCCGGATAGAGTAGATCCACATTGATTTAGTCAGAAATGAGCTTTGTGATTTGTTTTTTGGGAGAGGAAAGGAGTGGCTGGAGACTGAACCATCAGACAGCCTTGTCTGATGGAACTGACACTGAACGGCATCAAGCAGCTTGCGATGCATGAAAATACATGCAAACTGCAGAAGCATAAGTGCGCATTTTTTATTATTATAATTATATTAACAATAATATTATACAATTATAATAATTTATATAATATTTATAATAGTTTTATTTTTTAAGTAAAAAATAATTACAAAAACGTTCTTATAGCCCATAATACATGCAATTCAATATAAGAAAATCTAAAAGATATAAAGCAGCGGTCTGAAAACTATGGAACTCCAGATATTGCAAAACTACAACTCCCAGCATGCCCGGACAGCCGTTGGCTGTCCGGGCATGCTGGGAGTTGTAGTTTTGCAACACCTGGAGGATCACCGATTGGAAACCACTGATCTAAAGGAACTTTAGGGTGGGTGCTTAAAGGGGTATTCCGGGACTTTTTTTTATTTGACTATGCTACAGGGGCTGTAAAATTAGTGTAATTCATAATATAGTGTCTGTACCTGTGTGTGACGGTTTTCTCACAATTCTTCTGTGATTTTCACCCCAATATTTATTTTTACCAGCATACCAAAATGACTGCTGTCTCGGATTTTTCCCAGCTTGCAATGCGGTCGAGACCTGACTCACTAGTCAGCTGATGACAGGGAGCCTGTCTGCTTCAATGGGTGGAGGGATCAATCTGCAACTAATGCAACAGCTGGAGGCACCCTGATTGAAAACCACAGGTCTGCAGCTCATTTATGTTTCAAAGGGTGGGGTGGCTGATGTGTGGGAGGGAGGAAAATGGAATTGTGGGATTTGTAGTCAAAAAAAGAACAGTCAAACAGGAAATACTAGTTCACAAAAAGCTAGCCACAGTATTATGGTAATTTCATAACTTAGCCATTTGGCCCCAAGACAAGCGCAGATCCTTCCTAAGCATGTCCATTACTGTCTGCCAGGTATGTACTAAAATCACCTTATGGTGGAGAACCCCTTTAATGACTGACAGGCAGATAGTGTAAGAGGACGGGGGGGCTCCGCTATGTACATTAGCTGGGGTGCAAAACAGTGCAACTACACAATATCCAGAAAAAAAGCACTACACACTGTATGTTTTGTGGTAGAAAACATGATAACATTGTAAAAACATTTAAAAACACCACAAGGTAATTTTTTGAGGGGACAAGACGCTCACCCGCCAGAGCACATAAGAATATGATGTAGACAAAATAAGTACAACCCTCCACAGTGACAATAAATAATGACTGACAGGCAGGACACCACTGCGGTCAGTGACTAAAGGAGCGGCACTGTGTGCTATGTCAGCTGCAGACGTTACGATCTCCAACTACGAAAAGCTGAGTGTCAGCAGCCGAAGATGGGACCACCTGACATCGAAGCCCAGCAGGAAGAGAGGGAGGTATGTATAAGATTTTTTTATTTATGTTTTTATTATTTTTATTTTTAATTTTATTTGCAAGCCTGTGCAAATAAGGGCTTATTCCCATTGCTGTTAAGCTCCGGTAAATGGAGCTCCATCGGAAGGACAGGAGTTGAGCAGAGGGAAAAAAAATACTCCTATTTTTTTCAAGTCAATTAAATCTGTCGGGACCCGGCAGTTTCGGTTGTGCTTCGACCCAAAACGGGTTAGAGCACGACGACAGTGTGAACTAAGCCTTAAAGGGGTACTCCGGGGAACTAAGCCCATAGCCCGTCCTTTCCCATAGCCCATCCTTTCCCTCTCACCAACCTATTTGTCTAAATATCATTCATTAGCTATATAGAGCAGTTTCCCTCTTTCAGCTGTCACTTACATGAAGGGAGTGAGAGAAAGACATCATATTCAGATCCTCTGAATGTCTCTTTGCAAACCCCTCAATGAGACCTAGCCCCCGCCCTCCTGGAAGACAAACACCACGTGATTTCTGACTTGACAGCCTCCCCTCCCCCTCCCTGTGTGAGGATTTTGCCGGCAGAGATTCCTGCTGCAGATCTTATCACTGACTGCTGCCATTCAGAGCACAGCATGATTTATTGCTGGGGGAAAGATAGCTTAAAAGAAAAAGACATGTTGTGGGTGCTGCGGACTGTTTACAACAACACAGCATGCATACAGATAGTGAAAGCAATTGGCTGGCAGCCATTACACAGAGCAGAACTGATTTCTTGGAGTTGTAGTCTGGGCTGCAAGCAAGGAAAAAGAATATTCAGGAGACAACAGGAGCTGGCAAAATCACATGGAGAACTACAGGGGACACAGAACAGGTATTGTGATGGCTTTGGGGCATTTTTATTTTTCTTAACCTCCCAGGAGCACCCCTTTAATCCTTTAAATTTGCTTTGATATCCTGCTGCAGAAACATTTTTAATGAGATCAGCCCTGGTCTCACCTTAGCCTAACAACTTTCAGATGTGAGAGTTCGAGTCAAATTTAGGCAAAAGGTGGTAGATTTTACCTTTCATACTCAGTCATTAGGCTTTGACTAAAGATAGAGAACTCTAACCTTATAAGTATGACCTCTCCGTAGCCGGCAAACTGCTGCAGCAATTCATCAATTAGGTTATCGTCAAAATAATTATCTTGCGAGGATGTGCTTTGTATGGAGACCATGACTGTCCCGTCAGGAGGCCCCTGGGCTGCAATAACCTCCTTATAGATCTTCTGTCTCTCTTCTGCTTCAGTTTCAAATATATCTATATCCATCAGTGCAACAACAGGCCTGGGAAACAAGACAACGACAAACTGTGTCATCGATGATGATGATTATACAAATATATTGGTTGAAAGGAAAGTAACATTTGGCTTTGATCCTTACCGGTGATCAGAGGTTTTCAACTCTGCTCTGCCATAGTGCAACAATGTACCTGGATTCCAGGTATAAGGAATGTTCCTCCTTTCTTGTATACTTGAGTTTAGGAGGTCTAAATCTTCAGCTGAAGAAACAGAGACATAACATACACACATCAACTCTGTCATGCAGTTTTGTTACTTGATATGAATGTATGGGTTACTATGCTTTGTGTTCATAGTGTATAATTCTCTGTCCATGTTGTATTGGTTGGGGGTTGATAGAGAGCACATGCCTCTGCTCTTAGAAAAAGAAAGGTTTAGCTGTCTGTCAAGTTATGTACCCTCACACATAAGGAGGACAGAACAAGCTCTAGTAATTGTAAACCAATGTCACCTCTGCACATCTAAAAGGTGGGGATATGCCAAGAATACTATGGGATAACTATATGATGGGTGGGGACACCCCCAATTATGAGGTGGAGATCAATGGCCCCCCTGAGTAAATGGACTGGTAGCGCACATGTTCGGCCACAGCTCCGTTCACTCTCTATAAGACTTCTGAACATAAATCAGAATCTGACTGGGCGGCTGTCAAGCATATGCACTACTGTCTCCATTATTCTGATCTGTGGGGGTCCTAGTGGTCAAATCCTAACTGATCAGCTACTTACCCCCTATCCTGGGCACTGTGTAGATTGGTGCATCTGTAGGTTGTCTTACCAAAGCTCAGCTAGTAGGCAATTTACTGCACCAAATGTCACTTAATTTTCTATTAAAGAGATACAAGTTCTTCCTGTATCTGAGAATTCATGACTGTATGAGTGAAATGTCACGTGATCCCTCTTGGTTCTGCTGAATGGCTGAGAGGGATAACAGCGAGATGAGCCTGAGTCAACTTATTAACATTTACCAGGTCAGCAACATAGTGGCAGAAAACGTTAAATGAGCTGGAAAGACCAAACCCAGAGGGAAGCACAGTACAAAACAGAACAAGAATCAGAGCAATCAGAGCAAGCATGGGTAAAAGCAAAATGGCAAAAAAGGACAAAGTATAAAATCTGCAGGTGCAGGCAACGTCAGGTCACAAGCACAGGGAAAACAGTAAAAAGGAATGCTAGTGAAATAATAAACCACAATCACGGGAACTCAACTAGTTAGATGCCTGTTTAAATATCCCAGTGCCGGTAGGTGTGAGTGTTGGGGCTAAAAATGATTGGCAAGGTGCTCTCGCGTCCTCTTAGCCTGGGCCGGACACATCAAAACACAACGAATGGTCCCGGTACGTATGTTACAGTCACTATCATTTTACATAACTTTTCCCTTGTCATTAGTTGTGATTGGTGAAGATTTGGGAGAAGAGAATACAAATGGGAGTACAGAGGAGCATTGCGCTCCTTCATCTGTGATTAGAAGAAACAACACAGTAAAATACCTGATCTGTCAAAAGGCCATTTTCTTCTCTTCCAGAGAATACGATCTGTCCATGCAGGGGTCCGACACTTTTCACTTGTGTCATAATCATCAGAGAATAAGTCATATTTATAGGTGGGTGCAAAATTAACTTTTCCTTCTAAGAAACCACGGAATACCTGAGTGTGAAAACATTTACATGTCATGGCTGACCCAAGATCAAGTACTAAAGAAAAAAGGAAAATACTTTGATTGTACTCAGTAAAATAAAGGCGCAAGGTAAGGCTCTGTTCATGGCATGCCTACCTCTGGACATAGCCTAACTGTGGCTCTGTGTTGAACACGATAAAGCAGGTGCAACCAGGATAACATGTATAGATGTCATATAGGCTGTCCCCACCATAACTTAGTGAACATTACTGACCCAATGGAGATTAAGAACCATGGTCATATATTTTATAGAATATTCTTGAATATAACTAGGGCTCTTCACATGCCTGGACAGTACAGTGTATGTACATAAATGCTAAGCTGACTTCATCCATTGGAATGACTGGCTAATATGCATTTCCACCTAACCCAGTTTTGTGGCGAAATAACCGTATGTAGGTAAAAAAAGCTTTAGGGTCCTATCCCATTCATATATACCGTAAATGAGCTTGTGCTCAGGACTCCCTTATTTTAGTCCTATAGTCATTGTAAAGTGGTACCTGCTCTGGAGCAAGAATACATGATGGCCCATTTATTTGAATAGGCACCATTTATTAACTTTACAGCTTTTGGTTTATCATATGTTAGACTTGTAGTATTGGGCTGATTGCCAGCAAGTCTGTATTTAGAGGAGTGGTCTAAATCTAATAAGCATTGAATTTAAATTGTTGTCAAATGGCTAGATCTCTGCTTGCTGTCTCGTTTACCCCAGAGGTTGAAAGCTTGTGCTGATCATGTGCTACTCACGGCTGCACTGCTAGGACCCTGACACAGCAAGCAGAGAGCCTAAATTGATAAGAATTGTAGATAAGAAGTATCCTAGAAACTTACCAAATCTTTCATTTTGCATTTCATGTAAGCTGCTGTAGTTTTGACAGTATAAAATGCTACAGTGGCCTTATTGTTGAGCTAGTGAGAACCATGTGCTGAATGGACTCGAAACTCATCAAATAGTCATACCTGTCCGCCATTCTTTTGGTTAATCAGCTGATCTCCAACAATGAGAGAATCCCAGCTCTGATTCCGGATCAGCTCCTTGACCTCTTCATTAGCCATGTCAATGCGATAGTTAAAATCTCCGCACCAGAAGACATAGTCATGTGAAAATAACATTCTCCCCTGGTGGAAACAACATCAGATCAAATCAATTCCAGCATATTCTGTATGATCAACAGTGTGGATGGGAGAGGATGAGAAGTGTGAGAACCACGAGGAAAGAAGATCCAGCTCACAAAAACTTGAAGTTAAAACGTAGCTTTTACTGTGTCATGTTACAAGTTAAATAAAGATGAGAAGTGTGGACAGAAAGGAGAAAAAGAAGGAGAAGAGGATGAAGTGTGGACAGAAAGGAGAAAAAGAAGGAGAAGAGGATGAAGTGTGGACAGAAAAGAGAAAAAGAAGGAGATGACGTGTGGACAGGAGATGAAGATAAAAAAAAATGGAGGAGAGAAATAAGTGTGGACAAGAAAAGGAAATGAAGGAGAAAAATAAGTAGAGGAAGACGTGTGGACAGATGAAGCAGGGTGAAAAGGAGACAAAAAAAAAAAAAAAAAGACGTGTGGACAAGAGAAGGAGATGAAAAAGGAGAAGTAAAAGGAGAAGAGAAAGAAGTGAGGGCAGGAGAAGGAGATGAAGCAGGAGAAAAAGAAGAAGAAAAGGATGCAGCGTGGCCAGAAGAAGAAGATGAAGAAAAAGCAGAAGTGTGGATAGCAGTAGTGTGGGTTGAAAAAGAAGTAGGCAAAGAAGTGTGAATGGACAAGGAATAGAAAAAAGAAAAAAGTGTGGACAGAAATGAAGGAGAAAAAGGAGAAGAGGAAAAAGTGTGGACAGAAGAAGGAGATAAAAGAGAAAACAAAGAAGAGGAGGAAGATGTATGGGCAGGAGAAGGAGATGAAGCAGAAGAGCAAGAAGGATGGACAGGAGAAGGAGAAGAGAATGTATTGTGGACAGAAGAAGGTGATGGAACTAGAAAAAAAGAAGAAGAGGAAGACATGTAGACAGGAGAAGGAGATGAAGAAAAAGAAGAAGAGGAGAAGAAGATGAAAAGGGAGAAAAAGAAGAGGAGAAAGAAGGGAGGAAAGGAGAAGGAGAAAAAAAAAGAGGAGAAGAGGAAGATGTGTGGACATGAGAAGGAGATAAAGAGGGAGAAAAAAGTGTGGATAGAAGAAAGGGATAAAGTAGTGAGGTGGGAAAAGAAGTAGGCAAAGTGTGAACGGGACAAGGAGAAGAAAAAAGAAGTGTGAACAGAAGAATAAAAGGAAGAAAAAGAAGAAGCAGGAGTAGTGTGGAAGAGAGATAAAATAGGAAACTAAACAGGAGGAAAAGAAGTAGAAGTAGTGTGGGAGATGGAGAAGAAAATGGAGAAGTGTGGACAGGAAAAGGAGATGAGAGAAGAACGAGGAGAAGAAGATAGCCCTGCTGCCCCTTACCATTGGGAAGCTAAGCTTGCGGGCAATTTCATGATAATCCTCATTTCTCTCTTTTACTTGGGACTGCCCAGCTGCAAAGTGACTGCAGACGAAGCAGAGGCTGGTGGTGTGGAACAACATTCTGATGGCCACCGCACCTTTGTTTCCCGTGGCTCCCCCCATACCGGTCTTCACTGTGTCTACAGCAACATCTCTGTACAGCAAAGACAAAAAAAAAAAAAAAACCTTTAGATTAAAGACACGGCAGTCAAGTCAACTACTAACCGGTATAACATATAACCGACCTGATGAAAGGGGCGTGCTGGGGTCTTATGAATACGAAGAGGCAGACGCCGACCAGCTGCTCCGAGGCTAAGAGGACATATTTATTGTCCCTGGAGATGGTCTTCTGAAGCTCCACGGCCCACAGCTTCTGGTTGGTTGTGCTGTAGATACAGATAGATATATATATATATATATATATATATATATATATATATATATAGTTAATAGCCAGAGAGAAGCAGATGAGAACCATGATGGGGAACACAAAGCAGAATTTGTTTGATACTACAGGAAAAATCCTTTAAAGGGGTTTGATTATTATTATTTTTTTTTTAATGAACTGGTGCCAGAAAGTTAAACAGATTTGTAAATGACTTCTATTAAAAAATCTTAATCCTTCCAGTACTTTTTAGGGGCTGTATACTACAGTGGAAATTCTTTTTTTTTTGGATTTCAGTGCTCTTTCTTTTTTGGACCACAGTGCTCTCTGCTGACATCTCTGTCCATTTTAGGAACTGTTCAGAGTAGCATATGTTTGCTATGGGGATTTTCTCCTACTCTGGACTTTTCCTAAAATGGACAGCAGAGGCCAGCAAAGAGCACTGTGGCCGTGACAGAAGAGAAATACAAAAAGAAAAGCATTTCCTCTTTAATATACAGCAGCTAATAAGTATTGGGAGGATTAAGATTTTTTAATAGAAGTCATTTACAATTCTGTTTAACTTTCTGGCACCAGTTGATTGAAAAAAAAAAATAAAAGAAAAAAAAATAGTTTTCCACCAGAGTACCATTTTAATCCTGGGATCACATGGGCGACATATCAGATATTCTGAATTATCAGACTTTTCTACAAACACATATAACAGATAAATATAAAGATATAACATTGTAACATGCTAGATCAGTGGCCTCTAAACTGTGCACCTCCAGATGTAGCAAAACTACAACTCCCAGCATGGCCGGACAGCCTATGGCTGTCCGGGCATGCTGGGAATTGTAGTTCTGCAACATCTGGAGGTCCAGTTTGGAGACCACTATGATAAACTAAAAGAACACCATAGATCTCCTGTATATGTCTATGAAGGAACAACACACAGTACTGTATATGAGAAACCCACAACTTCTGTGCCCACCTGGCATTGACAATGTTTCCTGCATTCAATTCCACCATCTCCTCAAACCCGATGGCAAATATATCAATAGGCCTGCTTCTTCTATCTGGAAGAGGAAGGAACATTTAGGATCGTGCATATGAATGACAACCATATCTGCAATGTCATTTGGGGCTACATCCCAGGTCAATACAGGCTATTAGCCTATGCTGGGTGACAACTCTTACAGTCATATTATGATAGTGCTATTTGATGTGGCCTCAGAATAACTCAGAAATTGCTTAATATATACATACACTGCTCAAAAAAATAACGGGGTCACTAAGATAAAACATCCTAGATCTGAATGAATGAACTAATCGTATGAAATACTTTCATCTTTACATAGATGAATGTGCTGACAACAAAATCACACAAAAATATCAATGGAAATCAAATGTATCAACCCATGGAGGTCTGGATATGGAGTCACACTCAAAATCACAGTGGAAAACCGCACTACAGGCTGATCCAACTTTATGTAATGTCCTTAAAACAAGTCACAATGAGGCTCAGTAGTGTGTGTGGCCTCCACGTGCCCGTATGACCTCCCTACAACGCCTGGGCATGCTCCTGATGAGATGGCAGACCTGGACTAATGCATCCGCCAACTCCTGGACAGTCTGTGGTGCAACGTGGCGTTGGAGGATGGAGCGAGACATGATGTCCCAGATGGGCTCAATCGGATTCAGGTCTGGGGAACGGGCGGGCCAGTCCATAGCACCAATGCCTTCCTCCTGCAGGAACTGCTGACACACTCCAGCCACATGAGGTCTAGCATTGTCTTGCATTAGGAGGAAGCCAGGGCCAACCGCACCAGCATATGGTCTCACAAGGGGTCTGAGGATCTCATCTCGGTCAGGCTACTTCTGGCAAGCACATGGAGGACTGTGCGACCCCCCAAAGAAATGCCACCCCACACATTACTGACCCACCGCCAAACCAGTCATGCTGGAGGATGTTGCAGGCAGCAGAACATTCTCCACGGCATCTCCAGACTCTGTCACATGTGCTCAGTGTGAACTTGCTTTCATCAAATTGGCCAATTTGGGTGTTCTCTGGCAAATGCCAAACGTCCTGCACGGTGTTGGGCTGTAAGCACTACCCCCACCTGTGGACATCGGGATCTCATACCACCCTCATGGAGTCTGTTTCTGACCGTTTGAGTGGACACATGCACATTTGTGGCCTGCTGGAGGTCATTTTGCTGGAGGTCATTTTGCAGGGCTTTGGCAGTGCTCCTCCTTGCACAAAGGTGGAGGTAGCGGTCCTGCTGCTGGGTTGTTGCCCTCCTACGGCCTCCTTCACGTCTCCTGATGTACTGTCCTGTCTCCTAGTTGCGCCTCCATGTTCTGGACACTACATTGACAGACAAAGCAAACCTTCTTGCCACAGCTCGCATTGATGTGCCTTCCTGGTTGAGCACTACCTGAGCCGCTTAAGTGGGTTTTAGACTCCGTCTCATGCTACCACTAGAGTGAAAGCACCGCCAGCATTCAAAAGTGACCAAAACATCAGCAAGGAAGCATAGGAACTGAGAAGTTGTCTGTGGTCACCACCTGCAGAACCACTCCTTTATTGGGGGTGTCTTGCTAATTGCCTATAATTTCCACCTGTTGTCTGTTCCATTTGCACAACAGCATGTGAAATTGATTGTCAATCAGTGTTCTTCCTGAGTGGACAGTGTGATTTCACAGAAGTGTCATTGACTTGGAGTTACATTGTGTTGTTTAAGTCTTCCCTTTATTTTTTTTTTGAGCAGTGTATATATCCACCAGACACTGGACAAGTAGCATCCATAGTCCCTATGAGGACTTTATTGTTTATTGTTAAGGAAATATGACTAGGATGTGTTGTAACTTCTGAACGTTATTACTTTCAATGGAAAAAAACTGCATTTAGTTATGGCAAAACATTACATCTGTCCTTTAAATCCCTGATCAATAGAGAAAAAGAGGCCACAGTGCAGGACACAGTCCTTAAAGGAGTAATGCAATGTAAGACACTTATCCACTATCAGCAGGATAGGGGATAAGTGTCTGATTGTGGGCTGTCCGTCCTCTGTGACCCCCCGTGATTACCCGTACGGGTACCCGGCATTGCCGCGGCTCTGCGCAGCTAATGCGTGTGTCGTCGACAACACGACCCCTCCATACAGCATTATAGGAGAGGCGGGGTTGCATGAATGCTTCATCACCACTTCTCCCATAGAGATACATGCTGCGGCCGACCGACCCCCCAGAGTTCAGACCCCTCATGATCAGACACTAACACCCTATCCTGCAGATCTCCTTTAATGGAGACCCTCTCAGCAGAAAAAAATCTAAAGTATAAGGGCCCATTCACACTACGAATGCCCAGCTGCCAGTATTAAAACAAAAACCTGGACTTACCTCCCATTGCTCCCCCTTTTGCTCCCAGCGCGGCCTTTGAAATCTCATCCTGCTTCTTCGGCTCATAACACTGCGGCTCAGCCAATCACTGGACTCCGCAATGTCTTGCCTTAGCTGGGGTTTGGCTGATCAGCAGTGTGAAGTATTGTCCAGAGAACCAGGAACAAGACAGGGGCCCAATACGCTACACTGACGCTCAGCCAATCCTTGGATATTGCCACGGTGATCAAATTACATGAGCGTCAGTCTGAAGAGTCAACCACAAGAAGCAGAAAGAAATCGCAACCAAGGCCGGGGAAGGTAAGTCCAGTTTTTTGTTTTAACGCAAAAAGCTGAATGCCACATAATCCCTTTAAAATTTTGATCAGTTTCGCTGCTATAGCCTTTTACTTTGTCCCTTACACGCCAAAATTTTGGTGGCTTCGTCTTCAGTCCTTATCTCACCTCTCCTGAACGAACTAAGATTATTTAAATGGGTACTTCGGTGCTCCAGCGTTATGAACATTTTGTTCCGAACGCTCGGAGTCGGAGGCCGTGATTGTGTCGTCACAGCCACGCCCCTTGTGCCATCACAGCCACGCCCATTGTGCCATCACAGCCACGCCCCTTGTGCCCTCACAGCCACGCCCATTGTGCCATCACAGCCACGCCCATTGTGCCATCACAGTCACGCCCCCTCCATTCATGTCTATGGGAGGGGGCGTGTCGATCGACACGCCCCCTCCCATAGACATGAATGGAGGGGGTGTGATGTGACATCATGAGGGGCATGGCTGTGACGTCACGACCACTGCCACAGGAGTGGTTTAAAACGCTGGGTGCAGCGGGGGGGGGGGGGGGGGGGGGGGGGGGGGGGGCAGCAGCGGTCCCCCGCAATCAGACATCTTATCTCCTATCCTTTGGATAGGGGATAAGATATCTAGTAGCAGAGTACCCCTTTACGACTCCCCCCCCCCCCACCCCTTCAACATCTTTTGGAGGCCCCAACGGCTGGTTCTGCTGAATCCATTGGGTTCCAATGACCTTGCTCTAATGTGTATGGTCACCTTCACACCATGCAGAACAATCGGATGACTCTCAGTTACCTTGGAACTCAGGAACTCCGGCAATTTTAGGAGCATCCAGCAGCCAATCAGTCAGCGTCTGATTCTTAAATGCGATGCTTCGGAACTGCTTCCCGCCATTCACATTCCAGGTCCCTACACAGATCCGGATTTTCCTGGGCTTGGCGTACCTGTAATAGTTCTCACACATGCTCCGTAATACTCTCGGAGACGCTACAAGAAACAAGACATAACCTAGTCAGTCAATCTCCACATGGGAATGGTGATGTACAAGGTAATGGATCACAGGCACAATGCGGTCTTACACTGAAGATCTTGGGGCTGACCATACATAATGAGGGAGATATAGCAATAGTATATAAATATGAACAAACATGTTGGCAAAAAATTAAGAAAAATGTATAAATAAAATGCATGTGCCATAATGGCCTAGATTTATCAATCTGTCTGAAGCCAAAACTACGGTATCTGGTTTTGTCCATAGCAACAGATCAGCTTTCATTTTACCAGATACGAAAGCTACGTGGTTATTGGTTGTTATGGGTAAAACCAGTTTTTATTTCAGGTAGATTGATAAAAGTAGGCTGTGTGTGTATAAAAATGTCTTGTTGATGTCAGAGGGGAATGGGCAGACTGGTTGGAGATGACAGAAAGGCAACAGTAACTCAAATAATCACGTGTTACAACCAAGGTCTGCAGAATACCATCTCTGAATGCACAACACGCCCAACCTTGAAGCAGATGGGCTACAGCAGCAAAAAGACCACACCAGGTGCCAATCAGCTAAGAAGAGGAAACTGAGGCTGCAATTCACACAGGCTCAACAAGATTAGACAATAGAACAGTGGTCTTCAACCTGCGGACCTCCAGATGTTGCAAAACTACAACTCCCAGCATGCCCGGACAGCCATCGGCTGTCCGGGCATGCTGGGAGTTGTAGTTTTTAAACATCTGGAGGTCCGCAGGTTGAAGACCACTGCAATAGAAGACTGTTGTCTGGTCTGATGAGTCTCAATTCCAGCTGCGACATTCAGATGTCAGGGTCAGAATTTGGCGTAAACAACATGAAAGCATGGATCCATCCTGCCTTGTATCAGGGGTTCAGGCTGGTGGTGGTGTAATGGCGAGAGGGATATTTCTTGGCACATTTTGGGCCCTCAGTACTAATTGAGCATCATTTAAATGTGACAGCCCGAGTGTGTGTATATTTACATAATATTTATATGTGTGAGTGTGTGTGCACAAGCCCTCAACCTTAAAGGGGTACTCCGGTGGAAAACTATTTATGCCAGAAAGTTATACAGATTTGTAAATTACTTCTATTAAAAAATCTTAATCCTTCCAGTACGTATCAGCTGCTGTATGCTCCAGAGAAAGTTACTTTCTTTTTGAATTTATTTTCTGTCCTTCCACAGTGCTCTCTGCTGACACCTCTGTCCATGTCAGGAACTGTCCGGAGTAGAAGCAAATCCCCATAGCGAACCTCTCCTGCTCTGGACAGTTCCTGACATGGACAGAGGTGTCAGCAGAGAGTACTGTGGACAGACAGAAAAGAAATTCAAAAAGAAAACAACTTTCTCTGTAGTATACAGCAGCTGATAAGTACTGGAAGTATTAAGATTTTTTAATAGAAGTCATTTAAAAATCTGTATAACTTTCTAGCACCACTTGATTTAAAATAAATTTTTTCCACCAGAGTACCCCTTTAAAGGTCTCAAAAAAAAAAAATCTGGGAGAAAACATGATGTTAATACAGTGGACAGTCTAGGTAACTATACCTGATTGTACCATGAGCTCAGATACTGACCATGCAGCAAGAGGGAAGGAAGAGACAGTCGGTTAATAGCAGAAAAAACACCCAAAAGTCTTAAAAATTATATTTAACATAAAAACCTGATTTAAACAAAAAGGTCACTTTCTGATGACACATTCCCGGTAAAAGGAACGAACTCATAAGGGCCCATTCATATGGCAGAGTATCCACCTAAAGAAAATTTGGGCAGATAATTTGTGTGGGGCAGGCACTGACTGAATCAGTTGGTGCTAGGACCACTCGAACATGCGCCATCTCTAGTGACAGCAATGTATAGTCAACTGGATTCTGCTGAATGACTTAAAGGGGTACTCCGGTGAAAAACTTTTTTTTTTTTTTTTTAAATCAACTGGTGCCAGAAAGTTAAACAGATTTGTAAATTACTTCTATTAAAAAAAATCTTAATCCTTCCTGTACTTATTAGCTGCTGAATACTACAGAGGAAATTATTTTCCGTTTGAAACACAGAGCTGTCTGCTGACATCATGAGCACAGTGCTCTCTGCTGACATCTCTGTCCATTTTAGGAACTGTCCAGGGTAAAAGGAAATCCCCATAGCAAACATATGCTGTTCTGGACAGTTCCTAAAATGGACAGAGATGTCAGCAGAGAGCACTGTGCTCGTGATGTCAGCCGACAGTTCTGTGTTTCGAAAAGAAAAGAATTTCCGCTGTAGTATTCAGCAGCTAATAAGTACAGCAAGGATTAAGATTTTTTAATAGAAGTCATTTACAAATCTGTTTAACTTTCTGGCACCAGTTGATAAAAAAAAAAAGTTTTTCACCGGAGTACCCCTTTAACACGGTCATTCTTTCTGTGGAGTCCTAAATTTGAATTCCAGCAGCAGAATTTTCCACTTCTGTCATGTGCATGGTGCAACAGAATCCCATTGAAAACATTGGGAGGCTGCTGGACAGGAATTTCCATGCGTCATTTTTAAGATGGATTCCACTCGGAAATTCTGCAGTGTGGATTCAGATGATGGAATTTCCAAGCGGAATCTGGTTGAAAAATTCCACTTGAAAATTCTGTTGCAGAAGAGTCCCATTGTTTTTCTGTGGGATTCTGTTGCACCGTGCAAATTCTGATTCCTGCCTCCGCAGAAAGAATGAACATGTTCATTATTTCAGCATTGCGTTGCCGTTTATTGAGCTGGCGATTTTCCGAGTGTTCCCAGCACCGGCATATTCTGTCAGCTCTCTGCTATTTGTGGAATGTCCGCCTGTGTCTTCCTGGCGGACATTCAGCAAAATTTATGCCATGTGAACATGACCTAAGAGGAAATCCCTTTTAAAGTGCAGCTGTTGATAAAACAGAGGGGGGAGGCTCCTGCTGCAGCCAGTTTTCTTACAGTCAGACACAGAATTGTTAGGAGGAGGAGAAACATGGCTCATCTCCTGGGACTCATGTGCACTGAGTAGCCGGCATGATAGCACGGCTCCCCGCTACTGCGGGTCGCACAGGAGAATATTGAATTGCCAAAACCGGCTGACCAGACCCGGAGGAGGCTATTTTTTCTTGCAGGGCAGTTGGTCCTAGGACTATTGGACCACTGTGGCGATTTCATTGAGTGCTTAAAGGGGACGGATTCTGTATCCTCCGTTCCTTTCCCTGCTAATTGCTTATATTGATAAATCTGTCTCTATACTGACACCACTGTGCTTTACCCCATTCTGTCCCTGATGAGCCCACAGATTGTGGACGAAACGCGTCGGAATTTTGGGATGGTTGTCTTGACTTATGAGACATAGCATGTTTATCTCATTTAACAGTTATGTACTATTTGTGATTTGAGGGCTTACATTAGCCCCTTATAAGATATCAGCACTATATTCTATATACCTTATAGAGGATTTAATAAAAGTGATGTTTTAATTCACTCCCCCTACTTACCCTCATCTCCTGGGACACAACATTTACTTATACAGTGATCCCTCAACTTACAATGGCCTCAACATACAATAGTTTCAACATACAATGGTCTTTTCTGGACCATTTTAACTTGAAACCAGACTCAACATACAATGTACAGACAATCCAGACCTTTGAAACGTGTCAATGGCCGGAAGATCTGACCAATCAGAATGGACATTCACTGGTAAAACCCTTGTATTACTGAAGTGCACGCACTGACTGATGTCTGGTAGCGCCCCCTACAGTACAGGGAGGTATTACATGTTCTGTACTCTTTACCTGTACCAGGGTTACCTTCTCATGTGGACATCAGGTGAGGGCGGCTCCATGGTACTTTTTTAGGAAACTGTGTTTTCTGTACAGGACCCTGAAGAAGCTCCTGTCCTCTACATAGACCAGCGTTTCCGTACCAGGGTGCCTCCAGCTGTTGCAAAACTGCAACTCCCAGCATGCCCGGACAGCCAAAGGCTGTCCGGGCATGCTGGGAGTTGTAGTTTTGCAACAGCTGGAGGCACCCTGGTTGGGAAACACTGACATAGACAGTGATTTACAGCTCCCAGCAGATCTTTCTTACTTTTATATGTACGATCTTGCTTTATCTGTGTTAGTTATCTACTTATTTTTCTTTAATCCTCACTTTTTCCTATTTTTGGATGACATTTTGGGGCCTCAGAACCAATTATCAGGTTTCCATAGAGTTCTGGTCTCAACATACAATGGTCGTCCCGGAACCAATTAATATTGTAACTTGATGAGGGACCACTGTATATTAAAGGGTAGGGTCGCACGTGCTGTATTTTGCTGCATATTTTCTGCAGCTGATTTTGCTACCCATTAAAGTCAATGGGTAGCAAAATCAGCTGTAGAAAATACTCAGCAAAATACGGCATGTGCGACCCTACCCTTAAAATGTAATAGTAAGAACAGGGCAAAATAAGTATCACAAGTGGAATTGCTGGATTTTTTTTTATATTATTGTGGTGTACAGTGTTGGTCTTTTTGGGTTCCGTGGACCTTTATGATTGTTGCTATCTCAACGAGAGCCAAGCAGAAGATAAGACATGCAGTAGTCAGCAGGTTCACATAGATATTAGAAGATATGCTTCTGTTTCCTATGTGGATTGTGTCTGTAAAACTAATACCTGGAGGTTGTCTTTGATCCTGTGGTTTGGTAATACTTACCATGTAAGCTTCCAGTGGTCAGAAGAGCTCGCGCTTTATCAGCCAAGTCACTGTTTAAGGTGTTTCCTAGCAGCAGCACGTCAATTGCTTCTTGTTTCGAGCCATCAAAAAAATTGCTCTGTATGGTCCTAGTAACAGAACGCGCTCCGTCTTTCAACTTTCCACCCTGTAAAATTACAATAATGCCTGTGACTGGTTCTCTATAGGAAACATATATATATATATATATATATATTTTTAAGTTGAAATCCACCCTCAGATCATCTCTTGAAACCACAAAACTAATATATATAAAATCTATAAAGCATTTGGGACCTTCAAGATCATTGGAGACACCAAAAGCTCACAGAGCACTGCCAACATCTTCTGGAATGTCTCCTTTAAAGGGGGTACTCCACTGGAAAAAGGAAGTTTTAAATCAACTGTTGCCAGAAAGTTAAACAGATTTGTAAATTACTTCTATATAAAAAAAAAAAAATCTTAATCCTTCCAGTACTTATCAGCTGTTGTATGCGCCAGAGGAAGTACTTTTCTTTTTGAATTTCCTTTCGGTCTGACCACAGTGCTCTCTGCTGACACCTCTGTCTATTTTAGGAACTGTCCGGAGCACGATAGGTTTGCTATGGGGATTTGCTCCTACTCTGGACAGTTCCTAAAATGGACTTGGGTTTGTAAATTTAAAAATCTTAATCCTTCCAGTACTTATTAGCGGCTGTATGCTACAGCGGAAATTCTTTTCTATTTGAATTTCTTTTTTGTCTTGTCCACAGTGCTCTCTGCTGACAGCTGATGCCCATATCAGAAACTGTCCACAGTAGGAGAAAATCCCCATAGCAAACCTATGCTGCTCTGGACAGTTCCTGACACGGACAGAGGTGTCAGCAGAGAGCACTGTGGTCAGACAGAAAGGAAATTCAAAAAGAAAAGAACTTCCCTGGATCATAACAGCAGCTGATAAGTACTGGAAGGATTAAGATTTTTAATACAAGTAATTTACAAATCTGTTTAACTTTCTGGAACCAGTTGATTAAAAAAAATAAAAAAATAAAAATGTTTTCCAGTGGAGTAAAGGGGTACTGCAGTGAAAAGTAACTTATAAGTAATCAGTATCTAATATAGAGCAAATATCCTGGCACCAAAGACCAAGAGAATGTCCAACCAACAGAACGTCCCCTTCCACGGTGCTCAACACTGTTCACAGGAAAAAGTATAAAGCATGAAGCACTCACCGGACAACTTCTTCTTGCATTAGTAGAAAATCTTTATTTACTTACATATCGTGATACAGCAGCAGAAGAGCGGAGAGGTGCTCACGCACCTCTCCGCTCTTCTGCTGCTGTATCACGATATGTAAGTAAATAAAGATTTTCCACTAATGCAAGAAAAAGTTGTCCGGTGAGTGCTTCATGCTTTATACTTTACCTGTGGACCATAACTTATAAGTGTCTTATAAGGGCCCCCCCCCCCCACCGCGATCATCTGCTAGGGCCCCGGCTCTATGAAGGGGAGAGTGTGCTGGGCTTGGCACGTGCTCGATTCATTCTCTATGGGAGCGCCGAAGAGACCCGAGTGCTTTACAGCACCCCCATAGAAATGGATGGAGCACGTGCAGAATCTACTCCTCTCGTTCGTAGGAGGTCCCAGCGGTCGGACCGCCAAACAATCATACACTTATTCCCTATCCTGTGGATAGTGGATAAATTACTTTTTGCTGCAGTACCCCTTTAAATGGATTACTCAATAAGCTTCATCTTTCCTATCTGAAGAACCGCATCATAAGTTTATAAATAACCTGTATTTACCACCTACTGTCTGAGCTGATGTACAGACTCCCCGGGGAGCTAAGAAGAGAACTGGAAATGTTCTCGAGATACAAACCTCTAACATAAATACACATAACAGGCTGGAGACTTTACACTGATTAGCCGTAACATTAAAACCATTGACTGACAGACTGTGTTTTCCGGGCGGACATTCCGCAAAATTTACGCCATGTGAACATGACCTAAGAGGAAATCCCTTTTAAAGTGCAGCTGTTGATAAAACAGAGGGGGGAGGCTCCTGCTGCAGCCAGTTGTCTTACAGTCAGACACATGGTTGTTAGGAGGAGTAGGAGAAACATGGCTGCTCTCCTGGGACAGAAGATTAACTTATATATTTGAAAGGGTAATCCACTGCCCCATTGTTTAAAACATTTTGACGTCAAGCCACGCCCCTCAATGTAAGTCTAGGGGAGGGGGCGTGGCGGCTGGGAGAGACTTCCATTGAGGAGGCATGGTGTCACAAGGGCGTGGCCGTGACGTCACGATCCCCGCAGCCCGCACCCAGCGTTCGGAACATAATGTGGAAGCTGAAAAATGGTGAACAGCAAGGATTATAGCAACAATGACAAATTCTGATGTCTAGATGACAGAGTCAAAGCTTCTCCAGAAAGCCAGTCTTGTAGGGTGTTCCCCATATGTAATGGTTAGTACCTACCAATTTTGGTC
This sequence comes from Hyla sarda, assembly GCF_029499605.1. Classification (NCBI taxonomy): domain Eukaryota; kingdom Metazoa; phylum Chordata; class Amphibia; order Anura; family Hylidae; genus Hyla; species Hyla sarda. The sequence continues at coordinate 481,642,450 of NC_079190.1, read as the reverse complement.
CAAGAAAGGACAACCAGGGACAGGATCATGGGCACCCAAGGCTGATGGCCATGGGAAGAGAAGACTAGTCTGTCTTGTCTGATCTGCTGTAGAGCAAATTGCTGAAAATTTTCAAGCTGGCTATGATAGAAAAATGTCAGAAAACAAAGGGCATCACAGGTTGCTGTGTAGTCCATGTTGACCTCTGTCACCGTCAAAAACTTCTACAATAATCACATAGGCATCAGAACTGGAATTTGGAGCAATAAAAGAAGGTGGCCGGGTCTGATAAATATTTTCTTTTACTTCTTGTAGATGGCCGGGTGCGTGTGCATGACTTGCATGAGGGAAGAGATGGCACCAAAATCAAATACGAGAAGAAGACAAGCCGGCGGGGGCAGGGTGATGGGCAGAGTTCTGCTGGAAACCTTGGCTCTTGGCATTGTGTGGATGTTACTGGCATCATGTGGATGATGTACCACCTACCTAACCAATGTACAGACCAACCCTCCACTTCATGGTAGTTGGGTCCCCAAAAAGAAGAATGCCCCGACCACTCTGCAAACATCATCCAGGCATGAGGAACATGACAAAGAGATCAAAACGGTGGCTTGACCTCCAAATTCCTCAAATCTCTTACAGTACTCACAGGATCCGCTGCTATCATCTTAGTGATTCCACAGAACTCCTTCAGAGGTCTTGTCAAGTCCATGTCTTGATGGGTCAGATGTGCTTTGGTGGTACAATGGAGGTCTATATAATTGTGTAGGTTTTAATGTTAGGGCTGATCTGTGCATATCACGTTTGGCCTCTTAGCCTGTAATGCATACGAAAAGCAGTGCATCCAGCTCACCCCGCCCGAGGCAATTAAAGCACGGATCCAGGTGCTGGACAACACGGGCGTAGCAAGGCAAAAACAGAAGGGTAGAATCCAGCTCATGAGACGTAAAAAAGTTCCATATATTCCAGCATGACGATACACAAGAAACCAGGTAGACAAAAGTGACACGTTTCAAGCGCAGGTGTGCTTGAAACGCGTCACTTTGGTCTACCTGGTTTCTTGTGTATCGTCATGCTGGAATACATTGAACTTTTGTTACGTCTCATGAGCTGGATCCTACCCTTCTGTTTTTGCCTTCCTATATTACACAGGGTGGACACACGAGCAGCCATCAATCCTCAGTTAAACTCGATTTAAAATGACATTTGTAAAGATATAATGAAATTTAAATAAGAAAAATACATTATTAATTAAATTATACAAAACCAGAGGCCATATGAAGATCCCAGGTATAAGTAAAGCCTCTTACTATAGGTTAACATAATCACAGTACCGATGACAGGATACGATATACGATGCTTATATTAGGTTAAGCCACTAGTTTCGTGGGTGGTGTTTCCTTTAAGTAAACTTACGACCTTTCACTGTAATTTTCTATTGCGCCATAGAACTAGAGGCTGCACATTAAGTGACCCAGATAGTGAAAAGTATGTCTATATAGTATTTCTATAGCCCATGGAAGCCAAGAGTATTTAAAGGGGTACTCCACTCCTAGACATCTTATCTCAGGGGTCCCGCCACTGGGGACCCCCGTGATCTCGGCTGCGGCACTTCAGACATCCAAGGCACGGAGCGAATGTCGCTCCGTGCGGGATGACTGGCGATGCAGGGTGGAGGCTCGTAACATCATGGTCACGCCACGCTTGTGACTTCACGGCCATGTCCCCTCAATGCAAGTCTATGGGAGGGGGCGTGACGGCCGTCACGCCCCCTCCCATAGACTTGCATTGAGGGGGCGTGGCTGTGACATCACGAGCGAGGCGCGGCCGTGACGTCACAAGCCTCCGGCGCTGCACCCGACGTTCTAAACGAATGCCCGGGAGCAGTGGGGAGATCGCGGGGGTCCCCAGCAGCTGGACCCACCGCGATCAGACATCTTATCCCCTATCCTTTGGATAGGGGATAAGATGTCTGGGGGCGGAGTACCCCTTTAATAATAAATAAGCCTGATCAACTCTGGTGCTACAACTGCTATAAAGATATAATAAGAAATAAATCAGCAAGGGGAAGTATAAGATCAACTTTTTAGGCATATTATAGGCAGGCCAGGTAGTATTACACATTAGGGTAGGGTCACATGTCCACTTTTACTGCAGCTTATTTTCCTACCAATTGAAGTCAATGGGTAGGAAAATGCGCAACAGCAAATACGCAGAAAAATACGGCACATGTGACCCCACACTTAATCCATCCTGTTTTACATTGTAACTTTGTATATGCCTTTTATATTAAATTATAGATAGTATCTTTAATGTTAAAAGACATATATTTGGCTACCATATATTCCATGGTCTAGTTACCCACCTGAACACATCTTTTTTACGGGTGTTGTCTTAATTCCATGATTTATGTTTTTATATATATATTTTGTACTTTGCATGAACGTTGTAGTCCATTCTTATTTTTTGGGGTTTGAAAGCGGCACTCCAGTACTTTAAAGGGGTACTCTGGTGGAGAACTGGTGGCAGAAAGTTAAACAGATTTGTAAATGACTTCTATTTAAAAATCTTAATCCTTTCAGTACTTTTTAGCAGCTGTATGCTACAAAGGAAATTCTATTCTTTTTGAATTTCTTTTTTGCCTTTTCCACAGTGCTCTCTGCTGACACCTCTGTCCGTGTCAGGAACTGTCCAGAGCAGCATAGGTTTGTAATGGGAATTTTTTCCTGCTCTGGACAGTTCCTGATACGGGCATCAGGTGTCAGCAGAGAGCACTGTAGACAAGACAAAAAAGAAATTAAAAAAGAAAAGAATTTCCTCTGTAGCATACAGCTGCTAAAAAGTACAGGAAGGGTAAATATTTTCTAATAGAAGTAACTTACAAATCTGTTTAACTTTCTGGCACCAGATGATTTAAAAAAAAAAAAAAAGGATTTCCACCGGAGTACCCCTTTAACTTATCCCTGAGACCCCGCGTGTTTTCCAAAATGGGGACTTTGCTCTTTCTGTGCATGGAGCAATGGGATCAGCATGCGCTCCACGCATGTCTATGGGAATGACAGAGATTTTAACGTTTTCATTACTGGAGTTCCCCTTTAATGATGGTCACAGGGCACCATATATGTTAGCTTTATGCACTGGTTTCTCATTTTGGCTTTTGTGGTCTAAGTTACTACCACCCAAAACCTGACTGCTGTCTTATACTAGAAGGAGCTTCAATAGAATTACTCACCATTCATTTAGAGTCAGGAGGAGTCGGACCGAGAGGGGGGCAGGAGGAAAGCAGGCAAGAAGTTAGACGATAAGAACGTGGAGAAGAAAAGAAGAATGTAACATAGTTACCCTTTAAGTGGCATGCAAAGTGTTAATATGGCAACGTAACATCATGTTTAAGCAGAAAAGGTAAGAAAAATTAGCATGTTAGCATAATTAATAAATATAAATGTATTAAATATTAAAAAAATCAAATATTAAAAGCAAAGACCAGACGCGCATATTACTAACCAAGAACATCATGCAGGTAGCAATAGGATAAGAATAAACAAAGCTGGAAAAGCGTCGCCCCATTATCTATGACTCCCGTGTTAAAGGGGTATTCCAGGAAAAAACTTTTATTTATTTTTTTATATATCAACTGGCTCCAGAAAGTTTAACAGATTTGTGAATTACTTCTATTAAAAAATCTTAATCCTTTCAATAACTATGAGCTGCTGAAGTTGAGTTGTTGTTTTCTGTCTGGCAACAGTGCTCTCTGCTGACATCTCTGCTTGTCTCGGGAACTGCACAGAGTAGAAGAGGTTTGCTATGGGGGATTTGCTTCTAAACTGGGCGGTTCCCGAGACACGGGTCATCAGAGAGCACTTAGACAGAAAAGAACAACTCAACTTCAGCAGCTCATAAGTACTGAAAGGATTAAGATTTTTTTTTTTTTATAGAAGCAATTTACAAATCTGTTTAACTTTCTGGAGCCAGTTAATATATATATATATATATATATATATATATATATATATATAAAAAGTTTTTTTCCTGGATAAACCCTTTAAATGAGTTGCTCAGGATTAGAAAAAACATAGCTTCTTTCTTCCCAAAACAGCGCCACTCCTGTCCACAGGCTGTGTGTTGTATTACAATTCTCATTCATTCTGAATGGAGCTGCAAAACCATATAGAAATTGTGGACAAGAATGGTACAGTTTCTAGAAGAAAACCGCTGTATCTTTCTAAACCCCCTATCCAAGGGTATTCCTTCAGAAAGAGACGGTATATTCTATCAATATGCCATCATTGATTGAGATGGGCAGATTCCCTGAAGGGCTTTGTTATTTGGTGCCAGCTCCAACACTTTCTGGGTAACTTTAGATTATTCATTTATGGTGGCATGTAACGTTGTATGTAAGCAGAGAAGAAATGACATGATTTGCCTTTGTTGTGGGTAGGTAAGAAATGATTATCAACTATTAAAAGGGGTACTCCACTGGAAAACATTTTATTTTAAATCAACTGGTGCCAAAAAGTTAAAAACAGATTTGTAAATTACTTCTATAAAAAAAAAAAAAAAAAAAATCTTAATCCTTCCAGTACTTATCAGCTGCTCTATGATCCACAGGAAGTTCTTTTCTTTTTGAATTTCCTTTCTGCCTGACAACAGTGCTCTCTGCTGACACATCTGTCCATTTTAGGAACTGTCCAGAGCAGCATATGTTTGCTATGGGGATTTGCTCCTAATCTGGACAGTTCCTAAAATGGACAGTGGTGTCAGCAGAGAGCACTGTGGTCAGGCAGAAAGGACATTCAAAAAGAAAAGAACTTCCAGTGGACCATAACAGCAGCTGATAAGTATTGGAAGGATTAAGATATTTTAATAGAAGTTATTTACAAATCTGTTTAACTTTCTGGCACCAGTTGATTTAAAAATATGTTTTCCAGTGGAGTACCCCTTTAGTGAAGTATATTAGTAATAATAATAATAAAGTATAATAGCAATAATAATAATGAAGTATAAGGATGATAGGGTATGTATACCTTTGCAAGATTTTTTTCTTTCATTCCTCTAAAGCAGTTTTTCCCAACCGGTGTGCCTCCAGCTGTTGCAAAACTACAACTCCAAGCATGCCCAGACAGCCAACGGCTGTCTGGGCATGCTTTGAGTTGTAGTTTTGCAACAGCTGGAGGCACTCTGTTAGGAAGGTTTGTAAATTACTTCTATTAAAAAATCTTAATCCTTCCAATAATTATCAGCTGCTGAAGTGGAGTTGTTCTTTTCCATCTGACAACAGTGCTCTCTGCTGACACCTCTGTCTGTCTCGGGAACTGCACAGAGTAGAAGAGGTTTGCAATGGGGATTTGCTTCTACTCTGGACAGTTCCTGAGACAGGTGTCATCAGAGAGCACTTAGACAGAAAAGAACAACTCAACTTCAGCAGCTCATAAGTACTAAAAGATGAAGATTTTTTTTTAATAGAAGTAATTTACAAATCTGTTTAACTTTCTGGAGCCAGTTGATATATAAAGTATTTTCCTGGATAACCCCTTTAAGTACTACTAGAGTCTCATACTTTAAAATATTTTATCCACATTGTATACGGACTGAGTCTGCAGTGTCCTTAGGACTATCTAAGGCACCAGGCAGAGTGCCACACCTAAGCTCCATTGCAAGGAGTGTATTTCCTATGCAGATTCCAGGGTGAGGCATAATAATGCTACTTGGTTATAATGCATTGCCGAAAAGTGGAGATCTGCCAAACTCTAGGCAAAAGCTGATTTTCCGGTTAAACTTGTGGATGAACAGAATTGGTGGTGACCATCTTCAGCAGCCATGGGGGAGACCGGAATTCATGCACTGACGTTAAAGGGGTACTCCCGTGGAAAACTTTTTTTTTTTTTAATCAACTGGTGCCAGAAAGTTAAACAGATTTGTAAATTACTTCTATTAAAAAATCTTAATCCTTCCAGTACTTTTTAGGGGCTGTATACTACAGAGGAAATGCTTTTCTTTTTAGATTTCTCTGATGTCATGACCACAGTGCTCTCTGCTGACCTCTGCTGTCCATTTTAGGAACTGTCCAGAGCAGCATATGTTTGCTATGGGGATTTTCTCCTGCTCTGGACAGTTCCTAAAATGGACAGCAGAGGTCAGCAGAGAGCACTGTGGTCATGACATCAGAGAAATCTAAAAAGATAAGCATTTCCTCTGTAATATATAGCCCCTAAAAAGTACTGGAAGGATTGAGATTTTTTAATAGAAGTAATTTACAAATCTGTTTAACTTTCCGGCACCAGTTGATTTAAAAAATAAATAAATAAATAAGTTTTCCACGGTTGTGCCCCTTTAAAGGTTTTGTGCAGTTTAGAAAGGCACCCTTATGGATATATTCACACATACAGGATCTGCTGCAGATTTCAATGTAACTAAATAATTGGACACAGCATCAAATCTACAGCAGATCCTGTACGTGTGAATGTACCCTACTAGAGAATATACATGGTCCCTTGATCAGGAGAGCAGCTACAAAGAGCGTCCCATGCACCGGAGGACCTGTCCTGTATACCACAGACAATATACTGGTTTAAAGGGGTACTCTGGGAAACTAAACCCATAGCCCACCCTTTCCCTCTCACCATCCTATGTATTTGTCTAAATATAATTGATTAGTTATATAGAGTAGTTTCCCTCTTTCAGCTGCCACTTACATGCAGGGAGTGAGAGAAAGACATCATATTCAGATCATTCTTGTCTTTGTGTAAACCCCTTACTAAGATCTAGCCCCTACCCTCCTGGAAGACAAACACCACATGATTTCTGGCTTCACAGCCCTCCCCTCCCCCTCCCTCTCCTAGTCTCCTCAACAAATAAAGCTGCTCTTTTCCTGCTGGAGATCTAACCACTGACTGCTGCCATTCAGAGAATATCATGATTTATTGCTGGGAGGAAGGATAGTTTGAAAGAAGAGAAATGTACAGTGTGTTTACAACAATACAGCATGCACACAGATAGAAAAAGCTATTGGCTGGCAACCATTACACAGAGCCGCACTGACTGCTGGGAAATGTAGTCTGGGCTGCAAGCAAGAAAAAAGAATATTCAGGAGACAACAGGGGCCACAGGAGCTGTTGAATCACATGGATTACTACAGGGGTCACAGAACAGGTATTGTGGTGGATTTGGGGCATTTTTTTTTTTACTTCCCTAGAGCACCCCTTTAAATGAGTACTGCGTAATGCTTTTTTTCACCTGTGGTGGCGCTGCAGGGAAACTCAACACTTACTATCAGGTGTCTACAAAGATTACAGGTGATCGCTGTGGGTCCTGTCTTAGAAGGTTGACACTTTGCGATC
>NC_079190.1:481192634-481322634 GCF_029499605.1 Hyla sarda | reverse complement strand
GGCAAGTGTCCCTTATGAACAGTGCCAGGAGATTGTCATTTCGGAAGCAGTGCCAGAACAATGGAGGCAGAATTTCTGCCCATCGTAAGCAGCGTCTGAACAGTGCCACAAGAGTGCCAGCAAACAACCCACATAAATAATACCAGCCTATGCCTTGGAACGGTAAGTTTGTTTTTGATGCAAAAAATACAACCCCCCAGCTTCCATTCACACAGCTGTGGTACTCAAGGGGAGCATAGGTGTGGTAGTACAGGCTAGCTGGGAGGAGTAGTTTTGTGGTAGTAAAATGTAGTGATGTTACATGGCAGGGTGGTCTGTTATCCTGGCGATCCCCTGGGAGCCCACTAATCAAGTGGGTTATACCGTTACTGTCAGGTGCAGGGATACACAACTCAAAACACCTTTGGCTGCAAGGCATGCTGGGTGTTGTAGCTTTGAAACAGCTGGAGACACTTGTGGTATGGTGTTAGCAGTGTCCAAAAATGTTGTGCAATTTTTATGCATGAAGTGAGATGTGGTTGCTGCAGCGTCCCTATGTGCGGGACTGAGGCCTTACTGAGCAGCGTACAGCCGGGCAGCACCATGGGGATTGAGGGCACTGAAGGCCTTGTGTGGTGATGCAACTATACAAGGAAATTAAAACAAATTGCATTAGATTTTCTCTTACACCTTATTGCTTCAATGTGGCTGGAAATCTCCAGGGGGCGAGTTACAAGGGACCTATACAACATGGACACATATTCCAGGCAAGATGTGTGAAATTATTACCAGGGAACAACTCCAGGTTCTAATATAGTCTGTGATGTAATATCTATCTATCTATCTATCTATCTATCTATCCATCTATCTATCGGTGGTGAGGGTGTGAAAGGGCAGATGTTATTACCTTAGGGGCAGATGACATTAACCCCTTGTGTTCGTGGTGCCAGGGCGTGGTTATCCTCTACACCACCCGAGGTATGGCTGCTGGTTCCTGGGCCAGGATCACTCCGATGCAAGGTAACGGAACAACAGCAGCTTTACTAAGGCAGACAGGTGTTATAGTCTTCACAGTTCAGTAAGGCCTAAGGACATGACCAGTGACTTTAGGAGACTTGCGTGCTCACTGGGACTTATAGTGGACTTGGACTTAATTATGCAATCCCATGCTGACTTTAGCAGGCTTGATAGACTTGACTATGACTGACTAGACTTCTCCCCTGTGGTTGTTTTCCAGGTTTTTGGCTTTCACCTGAAGGGGTACACAGTTGATGGAAGAGTGGCTGCGTGGCTAGGCCTTGGTCTCCATTAGGACACCAGACACTCTCAGGTCTTGACTGTACTTTAGCTCAGCAAGGTCTAAACTCAACTGAACTAACTAGCTCCTCCCGAATATATAAGAGAGCAATTTGGAGGACTCCCATAGGTTACCCACAAGTCACCTGGTCACTGACACTTACCTGGTTACATGACTTAACAGGACATAAAGACATATTTACATACAACACATTAACTCTTTATATGAACCATAGTGTGATGAGAGTCCTGAGAAGTGTGGGGCTAGGGGACTGGGACTGAGTCCACATGAAAGGACCAAACAGTGTACAGAAGGGCCTCTTCTGTACTGGCTACCACATATCTATCTATCTATCTATCTATCTCACAAATCTATCTCATTATCTATCTATCTATCGATCTATCTCATTATCAATCTATCTCATATCTATCTATCTATCTATCTATCTCATATCTATCTATCTATCTATCTCATATCTATCTATCTCATATCTATCTATCTCATATCTATCTATCTTCTATCTATCTCATATCTTTCTATCTCATATCTTATCTCTCTATCGATCTATCTCATATCTATCGATCTATCTCATATCTATCTATCTATCTATCTATCTCATATCTATCTCATATCTATCTGTCCAGGGCCGGCCTTAGGGGTGTGTGAGCTGTGCGGCGCCATAGCAACAGGGGCGCCGGGCGGCCGACACAGCTCGCAGTGTAACAGGCTGGCCAAAGATGGGGAGAAGCCATAGGCATGCGCACGGGGTGTGCCGGGTGTGCCTAATCAAGCCCGGGGGGGGGGGGGGGGGGATCTGCAGCCGCCACTAAGCAGCCCGCAGGGGCCCCGTCACATACTGGACATCCCTTTGTCCCGAAAGATCTTTTTGGGACACAAGGATGTCTCGTTACTTCTCTGCGGCGGCCCCCCTCGTTAACTTTAAAAACACAGGGCCCGCCGGGAGATAGGGCACCCAGGGACGTCACTGACGTCCCGTGCGTGCCCATAGCAACAGAAGAGCAGAGCATCGAGGGGGAGGATGCGTGCGCACATGGTAAGTTACCTGTATGTTGGACGTCATCTTCAGTGTTCCGACCACCACTCCTCCGGTCCCAGGACCTACTGATATGGTCTATAGGCCATAGCAGTAGATCGTGACCCCGGAGCGGTGGTTGGAACACTGAAGTGAGGCAGTAAACAGACATACAGCCTCCAGCCATACACTGTATATAGCTGGAGGCTGTATGTCTGTGGGGGAACTGTACTGCACCTAATGTGGAGAGCTATACTGCACCTAATGTGGAGAACTATACTGCACATAATGTGGAGAACTATACTGCACCTAATGTGGGGGAACTATACTGTACCTAATATGGGGGAACTATACTGCACCTAATGTGGGGGAACTGTACTACACCTAATGTGGGGGAACTATACTGCACCTAATGTGGGGGAACTATTCTGCAACTAATGTGGGGGAACTATACTGCACCTAATGTGGGGAACTATATGGCACCTAATGTGGGGGAACTATTCTGCACCTAATGTGGAGAGCTATACTGCACCTAATGTGGGGGAACTATACTGCATCTGATTAAGGGGGGCAGGGGACTGGTGAAGGGGGACATGGGACTGATTAACCACTTAAGGACCTAGGGCGTATGGATACGCCTTGACATCCTGGTACTTAAGGACCCAGGGCGTATCCATTTACCCGTGGGAATTTCGGTCCCCGCTGCTCGCCGGGCGGGGACCAGACCGGGATGCCTGCTAATATCATTCAGCATCCCGCGCAAATGCCCAGGGGGTCATCAGACCCCCCCATGTCGGCAATCGTGGCAGATTGTTGGTGAATTCACACTAACGATCTGCCGCGATTCGGGTCATACGGGTCGCGTGTGACCCGCTGATCCGAAGATACAAGGTAATCGGGGTTGTACAATACACCCCCATCACCCACTGTATCTATGGGGAGGTGGCGATTTCGTCACCCCCCCCCCCCCCCCCCAGGAGCGCTGCTATTGGCTGGACAATGGTCATGCCAATAGCAGCTGGCGTGGGATGGGTTAACTGCATCTTCTTGCAGCTCTGCCCGTTAGCTGAGTTCAGTCAGCGGGCAAAGCTGCTTGAAGGTGCCAGGGACCACCCCCTGTGAGGATTGGAGCCCCCTCAGGACCGACGATCCCCCATAGAGCAGGGACAGAAAAACCCCCAGGGAAAGGTAGGATAAAATAGTGTAAAACAGTGAAATAAAAGTAGAAAAAAATTCCCCCCCCCCCTGACCCCCTAATAGGTTCCCAAGGGTCTGGCGGAGATTTTTCAGTTTGACCCGGGCCCTATTAGGGGTTCAGGGCGCTGCATTTGGCCCCCCCCCCATTTTTTTTTGGCCGCAGCTTTTTATTTTTGTTCATATAACGGTGTGTGATTTCTAATCACACACCGTTATATATGGAATACGCCAAGCACACACACTACATACATCCCCTCCACCCCCCACACACATGTGCTGCACATGGGCCTGGTCAAAAAGCCAAGTGTCAGGCAGTACTGGAGCGGGGACGTCCTATACCAGACCCCGCTGTACAGTATGGTCATGGCACGGAAGCGGTTCGAAGCCATTCGGAAATGCCTGCATTATGCAGATAATGCGGCATGTCCACCCCGAGGTGATCCCACCTATGACCGTCTTTACAAAGTGAGGCCGGTCATCGATCACTTTGGGGCCAAATTTTTGGAGGCCTTTGTACCGCTTATGGAGATCTTTGTAGATGAGTCTCTCATCAGTTTTAAGGGGAGACTCATCTTCCGCCAGTATATTTCCTCGAAACAGGCGCGATATGGCGTGAAGCTATATAAACTTTGTGAAAGTACCTCCGGGTACATATGCAAAAGTCGTGAAACCCCTGTGGGGTATTAAGGCTCAATGTCTTCCTTGTTACGTTCCTCAAGGGGTCTAGTTTCCAAAATGGTATGCCGTGTGTTTTTTTTTTTTGCTGTTCTGGCACCATAAGGGCTTCCTAAATGCGACATGCTCCCCGAGCAAAATTTGCTCTCAAAAAGCCAAATATGACTCCTTCTCTTCTGAGCATTGTAGTTTGCCCGTAGTGCACTTCAGGTCAACTTATGGGGTACCTCCATACTCAGAAGAGATGGGGTTACAAATTTTGGGGGGTATTTTCTGCTATTAACCCTTGCAAAAATGTGAAATTTGGGGGGAAACACACATTTTAGTGAATTACATTTTTTTTTTCATATGCAAAAGTCGTGAAACCCTTGTGGGGTATCAAGGCTCACTTTATTTCTTGTGACGTTCCTCAAGGGGTCTAGTTTCCAAAATGGTATGCCATGTGTTTTTTTTTTGCTGTTCTGGCACCATAGGGGCTTCCTAAATGCGACATGCTCCCCGAGCAAAATTTGCTCTCAAAAAGCCAAATATGACTCCTCTTCTGAGCATTGTAGTTCACCCGTAGTGCACTTCAGGTCAACTTATGGGGTACCTCCATACTCAGAAGAGATGGGGTTACACATTTTGGGGGGCATTTTCTCCTATTAACCCTTGCAAAAATGTGAAATTTGGGGGTAAACACATTTTAGTGAAAAATATATATATATTTTTTTTACATGTGCAAAAGTCGTGAAACCCCTGTGGGGTATTAAGGCTCACTTTATTCCTTGTTACGTTCCTCAAGGGGTTTAGTTTCCACAATGGTATGCCATGTGTTTTTTTTTGCTGTTCTGGCACCAAAGGGGCTTCCTAAATGCGACATGCTCCACGAGGAAAATTTGCTCTCAAAAAGCCAAATATGACTCCTTCTCTTCTGAGCATTGTAGTTCGCCCGTAGTGCACTTCAGGTCAACTTATGGGGTACCTCCATACTCAGAAGAGATGGGGTTACAAATTTTGGGGGGGTATTTTCTGCTATTAACCCTTGCAAAAATGTGAAATTTGGGGGGAAACACACATTTTAGTGAATTCATTTTTTTTTCATATGCAAAAGTCGTGAAACCCCTGTGGGGTATTAAGGCTCACTTTATTTCTTGTTACGTTCCTCAAGGGGTCTAGTTTCCAAAATGGTATGCCATGTGTTTTTTTTTTTGCTGTTCTGGCACCATAGGGGCTTCCTAAATGCGACATTCTACCCGAGCAAAATTTGCTCTCAAAAAGCCAAATATGACTCCTTCTCTTCTGAGCATTGTAGTTCGCCCGTAGTGCACTTCAGGTCAACTTATGGGGTACCAGCATACTCAGAAGAGATGGGGTTACACATTTTGGGGGGCATTTTCTCCTATTACTCCTTGTAAAAATTTAAAATTTGGGGGAAAACTAGCGTTTTAGGGAAAAAAAATTTAAAAAAATGTACATATCCAACTTTAACGTAAAGTCGTCAAACACCTGTGGGGTGTCAAGTCTTACTGGACCCCTTGTTACGTTCCTTGAGGGGTGTAGTTTCCAAAATAGTATGCCATGTGGGTTTTTTGTTTGCTGTCCTGGCACCATAGGGGCTTCCTAAATGTGACATGCCCCCCAAAAACCATTTCAGAAAAACTCACTCTCCAAAATCCCACTGTCGCTCCTTCCCTTCTGAGCCCTCTACTGCGCCCGCCGAACACTTGACATACACATATGAGGTATTTCCTTACTCGAGAGAAATTGGGTTACACATTTTAAGAAAATTTTTCTCTTTTTACCCCTTGTTAAAATGCAAAAACTGGGTTTACAAGAACATGCGAGTGTAAAAAATGAAGATTTAAAATTCTCTCCTTCAACTTGCTGCTATTCCTGTGAAACACCTAAAGGGTTATCAAACCTTTTGAATGTCTTTTTGAATACTTTGAGGGGTGCAGTTTTTTATAATGGTGTCATTTATGGGGTATTTCTAATAAGAAGGCCCCTCAAAACCACTTCAAAACCTAACTGGCCCCTGAAAAAATCCGATTTTGAAAATTTTGTGAAAAATTGGAAAATTGCTGCTGAACTTTGAAGCCCTCTGATGTCTTTCAAAAGTAAAAACATGTCAACTTTATGATGCAAACATAAAGTAGACATATTGTATATGTGAATCAATATATAATTTATTTGGAATATTCATTTTCCTTATAAGCAGAGAGCTTCAAAGTAAAAAAAAAAAAAATGCAAAATTTGGAATTTTTCACCAAGAAATGATACAAGTATGGACAAAATGTTACCGCTAACATAAAGTAGAATATGTCACAAAAAAAAAACAATCTCGGAATCAGAATGAAAGGTAAAAGCATCCCAGAGTTATTAATGCTTGAAGTGACAGTGGTCAGATGTTAAAAAAATGGCCGGGTCCTTAAGGTTATATCTGGGCTGGGTCCTTAAGGGGTTAAATATTTTTTTTTTTATATTTGTTACAAATATTTTTTTCCTCTTTGTGTATGTTTATGGGGTAATGGGGGGATGCCACAAGGTTAGCTCGCACAGGGCGCCTGAACACCTAAGGCCGGCCCTGTATCTATCTATTTCATATCTATCTATTTATCTATCTCATATCTATCTATCTCATATCTATATATTTATCTATCTCATATCTATCTATGTATCTATCTATCTATCTCATATCTATCTATTTATCTATCTCATATCTATCTATCTATCTATCTCATATCTATCTATTTATCTATCTCATATCTATCTATGTATGTATCTATCTATCTATCTATCTCATATCTATCTATTTATCTATCTCATATCTATCTATCTCATATCTATCTATCTCACTCCTGTCTCTTCATTACATCCTTGTCTCTTCATTATACTGTACCTGCCTCTTCATTACACCCCCTGTCTCTTCATTACACCCTCTGTCTCTCCATTACACCACCCATCTCTTCATTACACCACTCGTCTCTTCATTACACACCTGTCTCTTTATTACACACTCTTGTCGCTTCATTACACTTCTCTGTCTCTTCATTACACACCCCTATCTCTTTATTACTCACCCCTGTCTCTTTCTTACACACTGCCATATCTTCATTACACTCATCTGTCTTTTCATTACACACCCTTGTCTCTTGATTACACACCTCTTTCTCTTCATTACACATTCCTATCTCTTCATTACACACTCCTGTCTTTTCATTACACACTCCTGTCTCTTCATTACACATTCCTATCAACCACGGTCAGGTTAGAGTAGGGAAGACTCATGGTGAGTGCTTTCTGCCTTTGCTGTGGAGGAACACACTGCCCCAACTGCTGGTGTGAGGGTCTAGGGGCCATCACATATGACAGTAGGTCACCCCTAGTAGTGATACAAGGGACACTAACAGCTCAGCGATATGTGCAGAACATCCTGCAGCCACATATGTCGTGAACACCCCCGCTCACACCACCATGAAAACTTCATCCTCCCAGCATCTGAAGGACACCTTTCTTGATGTCCTGCACAGTAAAAGTTGGTAGAATAGTAGGTCCTCCATTCAGTAGGTATATCCCTCACCGTAGGCAGGTAGATATGTCTCACAGCAGTTATTTCCCTTATAAGACCCCCCCCCCCCATAGGAAGGTATATAGGCAGGTAGATAAATACATCCTCATTGTAGGTAGATCGATCCCCCCCCAAGGAAGTAAATATGTTGTTAGGCAGGTAGCCAGGAAGGTAGGTAGTCAGGTAGTTCCTTTATTAGGCAGCCACCACCCCCCATAGGCAGGTAAATAGGCAGGTAGGTAAATACATCCTTATGGTAGGTAGATAAATCCCCCAAGGAAGTAAATATGTTGGGATGCAGGTAGCCAGGAAGGTAGGTTGTCAGGTAGGTAAGTACATATATAGCCACGTAGGTTGCTAGCTTTGTAGGTATGTAGCTAGGTAGATAAGCAGGTAGGTAGCCAAGTAGTAAGCAGGTAGGCAGGTAAATAAGTAGGTATGAAACTAGATAGGTAGCTATTTAGATAGCCAGTTAGCTAGGTAAGTAGCTATGTAGAGCTTGCTCCCCTGGGGATCCGAGACAAGTGTCCTGGATCGCAATTAGCGAGTGCATGCCTGTGCCGTACCTACCCTTTGGTGTTTGGTGGCCTGCGCTTTCCCCAGGCATGTGACCCCAGCTAGGACCAGTTTCACCAATTGATCTATAAGCCTAACAATACATTATGTATCATAGACAGAGGTGCCGTTAAAATGTAGCCTTTAATATCAAAGTTTAAAAATACAGCAAAAATAGAAAGTGATAATTCCCATGTGAGAAAACAAAACAAAAAGACTACAAATAATGCAGATATCTGCCAAGTATGGTAGAAGCAGCTGGTCGATAAATGATCTCTTAGAATGTAAATGTACAAAAAAAATCCCTGTCCCAACGCGTTTTCATGCAGGAGACATCTTATTAATTGCCTACACTTCATCAGGGAACATGCAATCATAAGTATGTACATAGGCATTTTATACGCACACCAGTAATACACCAGTCTTACTAAAGAAAAATAAGAGAGTCCGAAAGTCATCGGAGCAAAGCGCTGAAACCAGTTCAATCAGCCAATCAAATTGGTGCAATTTTATCAGACGCACTACTGTAATTATTAACATGCTCCCCAAAAGATTCACTGCTAGGCTGATGTCACCTAAAGAGGTCTGGTATCAGGTCACCTAAAATAAAAAGGATACAACATAACACTAATAAATACCGGACTTACCCCTTTTGTAATAAAGATGGGGAGGAAACAATACTCGCAGTCCTATGCAGAGAATAGAAGTTGGAGGAAGCTAATCTGGAAACAAAATTAACCGTAGCAAATTAATCACTACACTCCAGTATGCGCCAGTACGGAGTAACTAAAGTATCACCAAATACTTACAGGTACCATAGTTTATAGATAATACGGCAGCCTAGCAGTGAATCTTTTGGGGAGCATGTTAATAATTACAGTAGTGCGACCGATAAAATTGCCCCAATTTGACTGGCTGATTGAACTGGTTTCAGCACTTTGCTCTGAAGACTTCGGAGTTGTCTTATTTTTCTAAGACTGGGGTATTACTGGTGTGCGCATAAAATACCTATGTACCTACCTATGATTGCATGTCCCCTGATGAAGTGCAGGCGATTAATAATATAATGTCTCCTGCATGGAAACACGTTGGGACAGGGATTTTTTGTACTTTTACATTCTAAGAGATCATTTATCGACCAGCTGCTTATTTGTAGTTTTCTACCATACTTGGCAGATATCTGCATTGTTTGTAGTCTTTTTGTTTTGTTTTCTCACATGAGAATAATCACTTTCTATTTTTGGTGTATTTTTAAACTTTGATATTAAAAGCTACATTTTAACAGCACCTCTTTCTATGGGACATAATGTATTGTTAGGCTTGTAGATCCTTTGGCACAACTGATCCTAGCTGGGGTCGCATGCCTGGGCAGAGCACAGGCCACCAAACACCAAAGGGTAGGTACGGCACAGGCATGCACTCGCTAATGGCGATCCAGGACACTTGTCTCGGATCCCCAGGCAAGCAAGCACCACTTTCGGCTGAATGCTACCTGGCTACCAACTGACCTACATAGCAACCTAGCTACCTACCTACATAGCTACTTACCTAGTTAACTGGCTATCTACATAGCTAACTTCCTAGTTTCCTACCTACTTATTTACCTGCCTACCTGCTTATTTACCTATCTACATACTTACATAACTGGCTAACTACCTATCTACCTACTGCCTACCTGCTTATTTACCTACCTACATACTTACATAACTGGCTAACTACCTATCTACCTACCTAATTATCTACCAAACTACTTGGCTACCTACCTGCTTACTTACCTAGCTACATACCTACAAAGCTAGCTACCTAGCAGGCGATTAATAAGATAATGTCTCCTGCATGGAAACACGTTGGGACAGGGATTTTTTGTACTTTTACATTCTAAGAGAGCATTTATCGACCAGTTGCATATTTGTATTTTTGTACCATACTTGGCAGATATCTCCATTATTTGTAGTCATTTTGTTTTGTTTTCTCACATGAGAATTATCACTTTCTATTTTATGTGTATTTTTAAACTTTGATATTAAAAGCTACGTTTTAACGGCACCTCTGTCCATCATAAAGGATTGCTTGAATTGATGCCGAGAGGTCTTGTATTACGTTTATGTTGCCTTATCCACTTACACATGTAGTTATTGATCTATATTTAAGCCTAGCTGCAACATCTGTGGGCAAATGTGCCATGTATCTCATCTTGTATCCAGGATAGAGACACCCAACAGGGCACTAGAGCCTCCATTCAGTTTTCCTTAATAAACGTATCCTTTTTTTCGTGTAGAAACTACCGAAATGATGTAGATCTAGTTACAAAAATTTTCTAAAACACAAAATAAATTAGGAGCATTCAATAAACACAAACTTTTTGGCCTCATTAACGTCACTCCCCCGTGACCTTGCCCCCCTCTTTCCGGTTGCATGGATTACAATGCTGTGTGGTTGTTTCAGTGTCGGATTATTTTAGGTAACGAATAACTTGGAGGATTAACTCCGCGTTGTAACGATCTCTTGTCTACGACCCCCCCCCCCCCCCGCTCCTCTTCTCTTCTTTTGAGGCTTCTATCTCTGTCTCCGCTTGGCGGCCGTTGGAATTGATGCGGACACATGGCACCAGGCTTCCTGTAAACTAAAGCCAGACATTGGAAGTCAGAGTTAATTTGGTGTAAAACATTTCTTGACTTGATGATCTTCATGGGCGATTAAGCAGATTGAAGACAGGGGCACCTATCGGAGAGGCATCCCCGTGACGTGCGCCAATCCTCCCTATAGCTCTACTGAAGACATCTTTTCTCTAGAGCAGTGTTTCCCAACCAGTATGCCTCCAGCTGTTGCAAAACTACAACTCCCAGCATGCCCGGACAGCCGACGGCTGTCCGGGCATGCTGGGAGTTGTAGTTTTTCAAAAGCTGGAGGCACACTGGTCAAAAAACACTGCTATAGAGAGCTTAGTATGGTGGGAACACTGACGGGAAGCAAGCACATGAATTTCTACACACCCTATTTAGATGAATGGAGTTGTCACAAACATTTCTGCAATGATTCTGCAGTGTGTGAACATAGCCCGAATGTTTTCTACCTGGGAGATAAAGTGACTTGACAAGGTCACCAGCAGATGACACAGGGCTCGGTGCCTCCATTCACAGTCACGGGTCTTGACCTCTGAACTTACTCTCTGAACCTGGTTTCACCCCATCTGTGTCTTCCCCATGTATACACAGCCTGTCAGGTTTTATTACAAATGTCAGATATTTCTATGCTCTTCTTCTTATCTACAGAACAATGTTTTGTCTGATGAATCTCTATTTATTCTCTAGCCAACCTAAAATATTCTGTAATCCGCCACATGGTTACGGTGAAAGTTATGTGAATCTTATATATCTGTCTCATATTACTTTCTTCCTTCTATCTATCTATCTATCTATCTATCTCTCATTTCTATCTGTCTATCTATCTATCTATCTATCTATCTATCTCTCATATCTATCTATCTCCTATCTATCTCATATCTATCTATCTCATATCCATCTATCTATCCATCTCATATCTATCTATCTGTGGTGTCCCGGTACCGTATTTCATACGTTAGCTTGTGGTGAGGTCCCCAAAGTCAGAGTCCCTAGGAACAGTGGGGGTCCTCTACCTTAGCTAGCCCCTTGTCACCCCTTAGTTAGTTAATATTTATGTAAATAAACATGTAGATATGTCTATTAAAGATTCTTGCCTTGTTTGCGTCGCAGGACCTGCGGGTCATGTGACTTGGTTCAGAACTCTATGGTTTGCTGAAGGACCTTTGGTGGTTCTCATGACATGTGATCACCCACAATCCATTGTAACGGTGAGTGACAGCTGATTGGACCAATCCAAACCGGCCAGCCCCTGCCCATATAAGGGAGCTGCGCCATCTTGATCGCTCATTTGGGTTGCTGACTATTGACGAGGTAGGACCTCCACAGCTTCCAAGACAAATTACTAGGCCTAAGCCTTGCAGCCTAAGCCTGCGCTAGAGACGGATAGTTCATACAATTCCCTGCTACCTCAGCAAGATCTCCGGACCTAATCAAACCCCTAAATCCGGCGGATCTATACAAATACAATCCTCTAAACTAAAGCTAAAGAGAACTTTCCGGTCCTAAGCAACTGTCAATCATTGCTGTGCTGTTTCAATAGACTCTGTTATCTGGACTGTTACCGTTATTGCAAATACAGAAAATCTTCAGTAAAGATTCCGCAAGTTTTAAGTTCAGCACTGCTGTGGACAATCTATTTATTTCACACTCACCTATCGCTCTTGGGAAGGGTGGCGATAGGCCCAGCATCACTACAGAATTTTAACCCCCACCCTGGCGTCACGAGTGACAAGGGTTAACAGCGCCCTTTCAGTATCTAGAACAGCAACACCCCAACTAACCTACACCCCACAAGGCTTTCCACACAGTTCCTCACCACATATCTATCTATCTATCTCATATATATCTATCTATCTCATATCTATCTATCTATCTCATATCTATCTATCTATCTCATATCTATCTATCTATCTATCTATCTCATATCTATCTATCTATCTCATATCTATCTATCTATCTATCTATCTCATATCTATCATCTATCTCATATCTATCTATCTATCTATGTAGAAGCTTGAAAATGGCTCCATAGAGAGCAGAAACGTTGCTTGCTGGACTTGATATGATAGAATAAATACACGTTTGCTGATTTTGGAGTGCTGTGTCTCTTGTTCAATATATCTTGGAGGAACCCTGATCAGGTTTTTTGGACGCTGGCCCCCACCACATTCAAATTGTTATTGGATAGTGCTGCATATTTTGTTTTCTATCTATCTATCTCATATCTATCTATCTCATATCTATCTCTCTCTCTCATATCTATCTATCTCTCTCTCATATCTATCTATCTATCTATCTCATATCTATCTATCTATCTATTTCATATCTATGTCTCATATCTATCTCATATCTATCTATCTATCTATCTCATATCTATGTCTCATATCTATCTCATATCTATCTATCTATCTCATATCTATCTATCTATCTATCTCATATCTATCTACTATCTATCTATCTATCTATCTATCTCATATCTATCTCATATCTATCTATCTATCTCATATCTATCTATCTCTCTCATATCTATCTATCTATCTCATATCTTTCTATCAATCTCATATCTATCTATCTATCTCATATCTATCTATCTCATATCTATCTATCTCATATCTATCTATCTATCTATCTATCTCATATCTATCTATCTCATATCTATCTATCTCATATCTATCTATCTCATATCCATCTATCTATCTATCTATCCATCTGTCTGTCTGTCTATCTATTTATCTATCTATCTCATATCTATCTATCTATCTATCTATCTATCTCTATCTACAGTCATGGCCGTAAATGTTGGCACCCCTGAAATTTTTCAAGAAGATGAATTATTTCTCACAGAAAAGGATTGTAGTAACACATGTTTTGCTATATACATGTTTATTCCCTTTGTGTGTATTGGAACTAAACCAAAAAAGGGAGGGAAAAAAGCAAATTGGACATAATGTCACCAAACTCCAAAAATGGGCTGAACAAAACTATTGGCACCCTTAACTTAATATTTGGTTGCACACACTTTGGAAAAAATTACTGAAATCAGTGGCTTCCTATAACCATCAATAAGCTTCTTACACCTCTCAGCCGAAATGTTGGACCACTCTTCCTTTACAAACTGCTCCTGGTCTCTCTTATTGGAAGGCGCCTTTTCCCAACAGCAATTTTAAGATCTCTCCACAGGTGTTCAATGGGATTTAGATCTGGACTCATTGCTGCCACTTCAGAACTCTCCAGCGCTTTGTTGTCATCCATTTCTGGGTGCTTTTTGAAGTATGCTTGGGGTCATTGTCCAAAACAGATTTGTAAATTACTTTTATTAAAAAATCTTAATCCTTCCAGTACTTATTAGCTGCTGAATACTACAGAGGAAATGGTTTTCTTTTTGGAACACAGTGCTCTCTGCTGACATCATGAGCACAGTGCTCTCTGCTGACATCTCTGTCCATTTTAGGAACTGTCCAGAGCAGCATATGTTTGCTATGGGGATTTTCTCCTACTCTGGACAGTTCTTAAAATGGACAGAGATGTCAGCAGAGAGCACTGTGGTCAGGATGTCAGCAGAGAGCTCTGTGTTCCGAAAAGAAAACCATTTCCTCTGTAGGATTCAGCAGCTAAGAAGTACTGGAAGGATTAAGATTTTTTAATAGAAGTAATTTACAAATCTGTTTAACTTTCTGGCACCAGTTGATTTAAAAAAATAAAAGTTTTCCACGGGAGTACCCCATTAACAATTGTCTGTACATTTTAAGCTAGGTTCACACTATCGTTAGGAGCCGCCATGTTATAGATCCGTTATTATGCAATAACAGATCATGCAAGAACAGATTACAAAACTGTTCATAACGGATCACAACGGATGACAGATGTCCGTTATTTTAACGAATATTCCGCTAAATCAACTGGCATGTGGCATCCGTTACCGTCAGTTATTTCATCCATTACTAACCGTTATTGTCCGTTAAATTTAACCCCGTCATTCCCCTATGGTACTTCCTGGTTGTGAGATTTTACCGAGCATGCTCAGTTGCAATAACGAAAAGAAAGGACCGACGGACGGCGCCTCGTGTATTTACCCTCAATAGATCGGGTGGTGGGTGGGGGGGGGGGGCAACCCCACGGGGCTTATAGATGGCCGCTCACCTTGAGATCTATGCAAAAAAGCATATCACCCACGATATAATCTGGGTACTGTAGTGCGAGTCGCTGCTATGCCGATGGGTTGCAGGAGGAAACAAGTCGTCCTGGGAGTCAATATTAGAAGTAGAGCAGGAAAAAACCCTCAGGTATGGCGCTGCAGACTCTTGTAGACAGATGAGGCGGATGCCAAAGGTAATAGGAAAGTCCTCAGCAGGACATTTTATTTAAAAAAAACAATAAAATGGACAAGATTACGCGTTTTGGGAGGATCCCTCCCTTCCTCAGATCAGGATGAGGACAGTACAACAATAGCAGGTTCATATAGCAGGTTTGTTGTTTTTGGCACCCATTATTGGGCTATATAAACCTGCTATTGTTGTACTGTCCTTATCCTGATCTGAGGAAGGGAGAGATCCTCCCGAAACGCGTAATCTTGTCCATTTTATAGTTTTTTTTTATAAAATGTCCTGCTGAGGACTTTCCTATTACCTTTGGCATCCGCCTCATCTGTCTACAAGAGTCTGCAGCGCCATACCTGAGGGTTTTTTCCTGCTCTACTTCTAATACAGTTGCAATAACGGATCATAACGGAATATGAAAATAACGGAGTATAACGGGTGCTATTTGTGGTCATCCATCATCCATAGACTTCAATGTTAAATTTATAACGGCCGTTATTTGCCCGTTATTTTTGACGGAGGAAAAATGTGTGCAAGCGCCGTCATTTCTCCCTTCACAAACCAATAACTGACAGTAACTGACCATAAAGGATGCAAAACGGAACCCATTGAAATGAATGGGGTCCTTTATGACCTGTTATCAGAAGTTCATGATGGGATAGCATAACGGGCATGATTCAGAGGATATAAGCCCTCACATGTAAACTGTAATGTCTATGGTTGCCACCCGGCCGGTATTTTACTGGCACGGTCGGTATTTTGGCCACCCTGCCGGTGTTTTTATATGCAATGGCCGGTATTTATCCAACCAATCCTCCAACTCCTGGAATGTTGCACCATAACCTATACCAGTGTTTCCCAACCAGGGGTGCCTTCAGCTGTTGCAAAACTACAATTCCCAGCATGCCCGGACAGCCGTTGGCTGTCCGGGCATGCTGGGAGTTGTAGTTTTGCAACAGCTGGAGGCAAGCCTGGTTGGGAAAAACTGACCAATACTATATACTACTATATAGTCCAACATGCTGGGAGTTGTAGTTTCCGTGTGGGGCAGGTGCTGAGCCACAGGCCGTATCAGGGCATGCTGGGAGTTGTAGTTAGTAACTAACTGTGACTCCCGAATTTTATAAAAAAAAAAAAGGGATCAAAAAGTCACATCGAAACAAAAATGGTACTGTTAAAAATTACAGATTGGGGGCGCAAAAAACGAGCCCTCATACAGACCCGTATAGGGAGAAATAAAAAAGTTATAGGGGTCAAAATAGAACAAAATTTCCCCCGCATATGTGTATCCTGTGATATCACACATATATAATTATTATTCAAATTTGCATGGCCGGTATTTTTTTGCTAGAAAGGTGGCAACCCTATCTATGGGCCAAGACGTACCCTGGTGGAAAGTTAAAAAGATTTGTAAATTACTTCTATATAAAAATCTTAAAGGGGTTCTCTGCCCCTAGACATCTTATCCCCTATCCAAAGGATAGGTGTTAAGATGTCAGATCGCCAGGGTCCCGTTGCTGGGGACTAGAGATGAGCGAACTTACAGTAAATCCGATTCGTCACGAACTTCTCGGCTCGGCGGTTGCTGACTTATCCTGCGTAAATTAGTAAAGCTTTCCGGTGCTCCGGTGGGCTGGAAAAGGTGGATACAGTCCTAGGAGACTCTTTCTTAGGACTGTATCCACCTTTTCCAGCCCACCGGAGCACCGGAAAGCTGAACTAATTTATGCAGGAAAAGTCAGCAACCGCCGAGCCGAGAAGTTCGTGACGAATTGAATGTACTGTAAGTTCGCTCATCTGTACTGGGTACCCCCGGGATCTCAGCTGTGGCACCCCACTATCATTACTGTACAGAGCAGACTCGCTCCGTGCGTAATGACCAGCGATACAGGGGCTGGAGCATCGTGACGTTACAGCCCCGCCCCTTGTGACATCACGGCTCGCCCCCTTAATGCAAGTCTATGGAAGAGGGCGTGATGGCCGCCACGCCCCCTCCCATAGACTTGTATTGAGGGGGGTGGTCCGTTACGTCACGATCCCCTATCCTTTGGATAGGGGATAAGATGTTTAGGGGCAGAGTACCCCTTTAACCCTTCCAGTACTTATCAGCTGCTGTATGATCTGCAGGAAGTTGTGTAGTTCTTTCCAGTCTGACCACAGTGCTCTCTGTTGACACCTCTGTCCGTGTCAGGAACTGTCCAGAGCAGGAGCAAATCCCCATAGCAAACCTCCCCTGCTCTGGACAGTTCCTGACATGGACAGAGGTGTCAGCAGAGAGCACTGTGGTCAGACTGGAAAGAATTGCACAACTTTCTGTGGAGCATTTCTGTGCAGAAGCTGATAAGTACTGGAAGGATTAAGATTTTTATATAGAAGTAATTTACAAATCTGTTTAACTTTCTGGCACCCCACTGGAGTACCCCTATAATGGGTTCATAGAAATGACTTCAATGATGATAAACTATTAAAGAAGAAAAAAGAATTTATAAAAACTTGCCCCACAATAGGTTGTTAGTTGGGGGTCTTCGCAGTTTCCTCCGCAGGCTCATTGTGCCACATCTTGGACAGGCCGGGTCTCAGGCAATGGCCTATTCTCCTCTTCCAGCCCTCAGTGTCACCAGTTACTCTTCAGGCTAAGAAACTATTTGCAAGGCTGAAACAGACTTTCTCATTGGGACTGGCACTGAGGAGAAAGGCCTACTTGTGTGTGGCATATCGGGGGTGGAAGAACATAGCAGGGGCGCAGGTGGCGGTGCTGCCCCCTCAGTATAAACGTTGTTATAAAAGGACGTTATGCAGGTGCACCCTGTGAAAATGGCTGTACACTTCCTGGGCCCGAGAAGGAGCCACAGAGCCATGCCAACACGCACATAGACCCCCACTGTTGCCTAACGAGTAAATAAAAAGATGGTTCAGGGCTGAAGTCACATTTTGGGTGGTTCGCTCAATAAGACAAAAACCCTCCTATGAAACCTCCTTTAAATAGTCCTATGTCACTAGTGCTCTCAGCGAGCAGATTCAATTGTGCCGGTGTCCTCTCTGTGGCATGATATCATAGCCTTAGAGGAAGTCTTTATGTGGAGGTCGCCTTGGTTTGTACTATGGATATAATCATTTTCTTAGGCCGCACAATGTCGCACTGTGATGCTATAGGCCAGATGGCTGAGACACTTTGCCCATCCACAGGCACACAGGGCCCTCATTGTTGCCTCATAAACAGATTTCATTGTGTCACTTCTGAAATTTTCAGTGTCCGTCACTTTGTAAAGATGAAGAATACGATTTTTTACAGCTTGGGGAGATATGCAAAGCGACCCCTTCTAGGATGAATACGTGTCTTGTGGAGGTCTGGGGAGCGCGTTTTACGTAGTCTATTTCTTTCGTTGACCACTTGTATTGGGGTACAATGTATTGGCAGAAATGGCTCAGTTACTGGTTTAGCAATTAATTTTTTTTCTTTTGTTTTTTTTACTCCTATCTCCCCTAATGGCTTCCCAGTCCCCTCTGGACTGCTTAGCTAGTCGGGGAGTTCAGAACAGCCAAAGGGGTAAGTTACGCAATTTGCCTTACTCTCATTGACGCTAAAGGGGTACTCTGGGGATGAGCACAAGTGACCTAGATGAGCATAAGTGACAGCCCGCTCAGACAATCAGCGGCTGAGACGGGGCGCCCATCTTGGTCTGTCACTTGGGCTGTCACTTGGGCTGTCACTTGTGTTTGTCATGGAAAGTGGGGGCTGGAGTGAACCAAGGAGGGATAAGTAGTGGGGCTCTTTATAAGAGATTACAGGGGGTCCCACCGGTCAGAACCCCCGTGATCAGACACTTATCCCCTATCCTGTGGATGTCACACCTGCTGGGGAACACCAACTTTCTCCAGTGTGTTAGCGCTTGCCAAGACAGCTTCTCAGTGCTAATACACTGCAGGATTACACAGCGCATCAGGAGGAGATCGCAGCATCCCCGTGAAGTTCAGCGCATCAGTGTCCGGGAGCGGCGAGATACAACGTATCATACAAATATGCATATTAACAGTGACTGCACACTAGCTGTTCATGTTGAATATTGTCTACAAATAGCAAGTTTATCTTCTACTTAAACGTTGAAGTGCTAAAATAGCCGGACTCATCTGAACGGTTGCTACGGGTTACTAACCTTATGGTTGCCATTGGTTACCACAATACCAGAATCGTTTGACCTTAGTGGATGG
The DNA here is from genome assembly GCF_029499605.1 of Hyla sarda. Classification (NCBI taxonomy): domain Eukaryota; kingdom Metazoa; phylum Chordata; class Amphibia; order Anura; family Hylidae; genus Hyla; species Hyla sarda. The sequence goes on along the minus strand of NC_079190.1, from coordinate 481,303,199 downwards.
ACTAAGACTTTCCCACCCAGATCCCTCTCTCTATATATGTTTATGGTGGTCTCTATATTTTATAATTTTTACAATTTTTTACAAGTATATTTTATATACTGTACTATACATATGCTATAGTTCTTAATGGTTGGTGCTGCGCCTACACAAGGGCCCTGTGAGACGCAGTTGATGCTATTTACATTTTATCTAATATTCTATTGTCACAATATATATAATCAATAAATTGAAATATTACTTGAAACACAACCTGTCCAGTTGTCTCAAACCGTGAGCCCTAATATATATATATATATATATATTTCTACAGATTCGTAAATTACTTCTATTAAAAAATCTTAATCCTTCCAATAGTTATTAGCTTCTGAAGTTTTCTGTCTAACTGCTCAATGATGATGTCACGTCCCGGGAGCTGTGCATGATGGGAGAATATCCCCATAGGAAATGCACAGCTCCCGGGACGTGAGTCATCAGAGAGCAGTTAGACAGAAAACAACAACTCAACTTCAGAAGCTGATAACTATTGGAAGGATTAAGATTTTTTAATAGAAGTCATTTACAAATCTGTTCAACTTTCCGAAGCTTGTTGATATATAAAAAAAAGTTTTGGCCTGGAATACCCCTTTAACCCCTTAAGGACTCAGGGTTTTTCCGTTTTTGCACTTTCGTTTTTTCCTCCTTACCTTTAAAAAATCATAACCCTTTCAATTTTCCACCTAAAAATCCATATTATGGCTTATTTTTTGCGTCGCCAATTCTACTTTGCAGTGACATTAGTCATTTTACCCAAAAATGCACGGCGAAACGGAAAAAAAAATCATTGTGCGACAAAATCGGAAAAAAAAATGCCATTTTGTAACTTTTCGGGGCTTCCGTTTCTACGCAGTGCATATTTCGGTAAAAATTACACCTTATCATTATTCTGTAGGTCCATACGGTTAAAATGATACCCTACTCATATAGGTTTGATTTTGTCGCACTTCTGGAAAAAATCATAACTACATGCAGGAAAATTTATACGTTTAAAAATGTCATCTTCTGACCCCTATAACTTTTTTATTTTTCCACGTATGGGGCGGTATGAGGACTCATTTTTTGTGCCGTGATCTGAAGTTTTTATTGGTATGATTTTTGTTTTGATCTGACTTTTTGATCACTTTTTATTCATTTTTTAATGTTATAAAAAGTTATCAAAATACGCTTTTTTGGACTTTGGAATTTTTTTGCGCGTACGCCATTGACCGTACGGCTTAATTAATGATATATTTTTATAGTTCGGACATTTACGCACGCGGCGATACCACATATGTTTATTTATTTTTTTTTTTACACTGTTTTATTTTTCTTATGGGAAAAGGGGGGTGATTCAAACTTTTATTAGGGAAGGGGTTAAATGACCTTTATTAACACTTTTTTTTTACTTTTTTTTTGCAGTGTTATAGGTCCCATAGGGACCTATAACACTGCACACACTGATCTCTCATCCTGATCACAGGCGTGTATTAACACGCCTGTGATCAGCATTATCGACGCTTGACTGCTCCTGCCTGGATCTCAGGCACGGAGCAGTCATTCGTCGATCGGACACCGAGGAGGCAGGTAAGGGCCCTCCCGGTGTCTGAACAGCTGTTCGGGACGCCGCGATTTCACCGCGGCGGTCCCGAACAGCCCGACTGAGCAGCCGGGATACTTTCAGTTTCACTTTAGAAGCGGCGGTCAGCTTTGACCGCCGCTTCTAAAGGGTTAATACCGCACATCGCCGCGATCGGCGATGTGTGGTATTAGCCGCGGGTCCCGGCCGTTGATTAGCGCCGGGACCCACGCGATATGATGCGGGATCGCGGCGCGATCCCGCTTCATATCGCGGGAGCCGGCGCAGGACGTAAATATACGTCCTGCGTCGTTAAGGGGTTAAAGGGGTACTCTGCTGGCAAACTATTTTTTTTTAAATCAACTGATGCCAGAAAGGTAAACAGATTTGTAAATGACTTCTATTTAAAAATCTTAATGCTTCCAGCATTTGTCAGCTGCTGTATGTTTCACAGGAAGATTTTTCTTTTTGAATTTCTTTTCTGTCTGACCACAGTACTCTCTGCTGACACCTCTGTCCATGTCAGGAACTGTCCAGAGCAGGATGGGTTTGCTATGGGAATTTGCTCCTGCTCTGGACAGTTCCTGACATGGACAGAGGTGTCAGCAGAGAGCACTGTGGTCAGGCTGGAAAGAAATTCAAAAAGAAAATAGCTTTTTCTGGAGAATATAGCAGCTGCTAAGTACTGGAAGGATTAACATTTTTAAATAGAAGTAATTTACAAATGTGCTTAACTTTCTTGCACCAGTTGATTTAAAACAAAAATTCCCACTGGAGTACCCCTTTAAAGAGGTATTCCAGGATTTTTTTTAAATTTGACTATGCTACAAGGGCTGTAAAGTTAGTGTAGTTAATAATATAGTGCCTGTACCTGTGTGTGACGGTGGTCTCGCAATTTTTCTGTGATTTTCGTCCCAATATTTATTTATTGCCGTTATAAATTTATATTTATAACAGCATACAAAATGATTCAGGTCTCGGGTTTTCCCAGGATGCAGAGCGTCGAGACGTGACCTCACTAGTCAGGTGATCAGAGGCCTGTCTGCTTCAATGGGTGGAGCGACTTCTGAGTGGGAGAGAGATCATTTTGCAATAACTGTAGGCGCCCTGGTTAGAAAACACTGGTCTTTTAAATGAAATGCTACTCATTTGTGTCTCAATGTGGCTGATGTGTGGGAGGGAGGAAAGGGACCTCACACTTACAAGCATGGAACTATGGGCTGTGTAGTTTGAGAATTAAATCCAACAGTATATACCCAGTTCACAAAAATGAAGCCACAGCATTATGGTAATCTAACCACACATCCATGTATCCCCAAGACAAGCGCAGATACTTCCTAAGCATTAGTGTTGCTCGCGAATATTCGCAATTCGAATATTATTCGCGAATATCGCATATTCGCGAATTCGCGAATTTCGCGAATATAGCGCTATATATTCGTAATTACGAATATTCGTGTTTTTTTTTTGTTTTTTTTCTTCACAGTACACATCACAGTGATCATCCCTCTCTGCTTCCAGCTTGTATGGTGTAAAGAAGGCTGTAATACTACTGTGTGAGACTGGCGTGCGAAAATTCGCATATGCGAATTTACGCGCGCTTTAACTTTGTATATGCCAATATTCATTTATGTTAATTTTCGCATACGCGAATATTCGCATATGCGAAAATAAAACGAGAATATAACGAATATGCGAATATTCGCGAATATATGACGAATATTCGTCCATATATTCGCGAATATTCGCGAATTCGAATATGGCCTATGCCGCTCAACACTACTAAGCATGTCCATTACTGTCTGGCAGGTAAGTACTAAAATATCCTTATTGTGGATAACCCCTTTAAGTAGGTAAAGGCTTTATATATATAAATTTTTCCTAACATTTCCGTTATCATCATCCCAAAGTTTTACAGTAATTGTCATGAACTTTAAAGCAGATGGATAGAACTATCTCTTCTACAGGATGATTGATGTTCTCCAGATGTTACTAATACATGCACATTTTATAGTTAATATTCAGTTCCTGATTAATAAGCGTCACCCATCTACAATGAGATGTAAACGACAGACAGGTGCCCAGGCAAAAATCCCCTCTACTAGGGTACAACATCTCAGTTATCCTTAAAGGGCAATGATAGCTTTAATTCTTACTATCATTGATGCAGTATTCATTCTATGCTACAGAAGATATCAGCAGAAAAAGATGTATCCCTTATCCCACTGGGACCCCTGCGATCTCCCGCATTAAAGGGGTACTCTGGCCCTAAGACATCTTATCCCCTATCCAAAGGATAGGGGATAAGATGTCTGACTGCGGGGGTCCTGCCGCTGGAGACCCCCGCAATCTTGCATTGTTGCACCCACCTCTTTGAGCTGCACGCCACGCTGCAAGTTCACAAACTGCCGGGTGCCGACCATGGGGCCGGAGTATCACGACTCCGCCCCTGTGTGACATCACCCCCCGCTATGCAAGTCTATGGGAGGGGGTGTGACGGCTCAGGAGGAGGAGTGGCCCTGCCTCCATTATGCAAAACATACAAAGACCTTCTATCAGAACTAGAGAAGAATAAAGCTGACTCTCTAGGGCCACTCAATGTAACTACTCAATAAGTCAATGCAAGAGTAGTTATTTCCAATAGATGGCACAAGAGAGACAACTTTTTCCTTCGGGAGGAGGAGTTATTTGCATAACTTTTTTTCCCCTGGTGTCCATTAGACTCCCTACGCCAGTTGGTGGTCTCCACAAGAGTAACCTCCAAGAATACGAGGAAGTAAAATGACAACCACCCTAAGTATATTTCTCTCTGAATATTATTAACTGTTTGTAGATCGTCCATAGACTTTAACACATTTAAGGCTGGGTTCACACTACGGTTTGTAACTACGGTTCCCGTATATGGCTGGGAGAAGGGGTGGGTGGGGCTTAATCACGGCGCCTGCACTCAGTCGTATTCGGGAACCGTAGTTAATGCATGTCTATGAGCCGACTGGAGTGAACCGCAGCCTCCGGTCGGCTGCTTTTTCGGCCGTATGCGGTTTCCCGACCGCAGGTAAAAACGTGGTCGAGATTAAGCCCCGCCAACCCCTCCTCCCAGCCGTATACGGGAACCGTAGTTACAAACCGTAATGTGAACCCAGCCTAACCGGGACATATAATGCATTCAGAAAGTCTTCAGACCATTTCACTTTTTATACATTTTGTTATGTTGTGATCCCACACCTCTCCCCGATCACAGATTGTAATGTATTGTTGTTCGACATTGTTTCTTTTATAATGAGTGATGGAGCAGAATGTTAGTGTAGCATGTGGTATAGTGTATAGCTTAGGGAACCAGTGCTGTATATTGTACTGTCATGCTTTCTATGATTGTAATTTATTGTATGACGACTGAGTGATCAATAAAGCTTTTTCAATATCTGGCTCTAAAATAACAAAAAATAATCAGGTTTTCCTCTATCATTCTGCACTCAATACCCCATAATGACAAAGTGAGAATGCTAGAAATCTTTTCTATTTTTTTAAATTTTTTTTAGAAAGGAAAAACTAAAATTTAGCGTGGACATAAGTTTTCCGACCTATTCCTATGACAATTAAAATTTAGCTCTGGCTCCTCCCATTTCTCTTGATCATCTTTGAGATGTTTCTACACCTTGGTTAGAGTCACCTGTGGTAGAATCATGTTTTAGGAAGACACAGCCCTGTCTATTTAGGGTCTCGCAGCTGACGACGTATATCAAAGCAAAAACCAAGCCATGAGGTGGAAAGAACTGCCTGTAGAGGCAAAGATCTGGAGAAGGGAACTAAAATGTTCCGCTGCATTAAAAGGACTTTTTTTTTTGGCACAAGTCTGCAACATAACAGAATGTGAATAAGTGAAAGGGTCTGAAGACTTCCCGAATGCATTGTATACAGTGGTCCCTCAAGTTACAAAATTAATCGGTTCCAGGACGACCATTGTATGTTGAGACCAGAACTCTATCGAAACCTGGTAATTAGTTCTAAAGGCCCAAAATGTCATCCAAAAATAGGAAAAAGTGAGAATAAAAAAAAAAATAAGTAGATAACTAATATAGATAAAGCAAGTCCTTACATATAAAAGTAAGAAAGATCTGCTGGGATCTGTAATCACTGTCTATTTCAGTGTTTCCCAAGCAGGGAGCCTCCAGCTGTTGCAAAACTACAACTCCCAGCATGCCCGGACAGCCAAAGGCTGTCCGGGCATGCTGGGAGTTGAAGTTTTGCAACAGCTGGGGGCACCCTGCTTGGGAAACACTGGTCTATGTAGAGGACAGGAGCTTCTTCAGGGTCCTGTACAGAACACAGTGTCCTAAAAAAAATAATGGAGTCGTCCTCACTTGCTGTCCTAAGGAGCAGCTAACCCTGGTACAGGTAAAGTGTACAGAACATGTAATACCTCCCTGTACTGTAGGGGGTGCTACCAGACACCAGTCAGTGCATATGCTTCCGTAATACAGGTAAAGAGTACAGAACATGTAATACCTCCCTGTACTGTAGGGGGTGCTACCAGACACCAGTCAGTGCATACGCTTCCGTAATACAGGGGTTTTACCAGTGAATGTCCATTTTGATTGGTCGGTTCTTCCAGCCATTGACACGTTTCACAGATCTGGACTGTCTGTACATTGTATGTTGAGTCTGGTTTCAACTTGCAATGGTCCAGAAAAGATCATTGTATGTTGAAACTATTGTATGTTGAGGCCATTGTAAGTTGAGGGATCACTGTATAATCGTCCTTTAGAGTTAGCAGAGATGGAGAAGCCTAACATTTCTTATAAGTGCTTTTACTGACTGATACCGGTCACATTGTGTGGTCACTGGGTTTGCGTCCATAGGCCGGACCTGCTCTGTAGATGACTAATGTTGCTGTAGATGGAGTATTTTTCCTTGTTAATGGGGATGCAATGGTTTGGGAACATTAGTGTAGGAAACAAAATGTCTCCCGGAGTTCTCTTACAGGATATTGAAAAATGCTATCCGTATATTTAGGAATTTTTTTTTTTACCAAAATCAGCTGAAAAATAAAATAAATAGAACAAATCATTAGAAAAATCGAAAATAAATAATAAAATAAAAGTAAATAGTGTGTGGTCATTAAATGGGGAAAATACCCAAATATACAAAGCAGTATTTAAGGATAACTGTCAGCTTTCTCCCCCGCACTAACCATCGGTACTGGCCGGTCATTCGTCCGTAATCTTCTATTTTCTGAATATGCAAATGAGGTGCTAACTTACACCGACTGGGCTAACTAGCACTCTGACGTCAGTGCCGTTGGCCACAGCGCCGCCCAGCTCATCAATATTCCTCCCCTCTCTCTTCATTACAGAGCGGGGAGAAGAGGGAGAGGCGGAGGGAGGGGTGGAATATTGAAGAGCTGGGCGGCGCTGCGGTCAACGGCGCTAACATCACAGTGCCAGTTAGCCCCGCCGATGCACGTAAGCACCTCATTTGCATATTCCGAAAATAGAAGATTACGGCGGAACAGCACAGCGGATCCGGGCACAGTAAGGACCAAACTGATCAGTGTCCCCCGCACTACCAGCCAGTTCTGCTGGTTAGCACGGGGGGGGGGGGAAGCTGACAGTTTTCCTTTAAACTAGAAAGCAGAATAAAATGATGGCATTGGCGCTACTGAAATACTGCCACCTATGGACAGAAGAGGATCAGAACTATCCTATCCAGGTATCTGTATGTACACTTTTTTTTATCCCTTCTCTTCTCTGCTACCCCATTTTGTAAAAGCAAAAAACTTTATTAAGAGAGTTGTCCAAATTTGTTATTGTTAGAAGAGGTCCCAATAGAAAGCTGACAGGGTGTCCAGCAAGTGTTTTTTCCTGCAGCACCCCCACAGGTGAAATGGATTATTACACTGCATAGTCTCTAAAGAACATACCGTATGTGTCAGTTCTTATTAGAGACGCTATCTGTTCTTTTAAATGTTTTGTGAAATGGCTAATCAGACAAAAATAAGATCTTCTTATCTTCTCCATAGAGTTGAATTATGTGGGCTTTTTAAATGGGCACTGTCAGAATCAAAAATGTTTTATACATTGGTAAGACATCAGGTATCATTTCTAATATACTTCATAAAAATATTTTATCATGGCTTAGAAAAAAAAAAAAAACACTAGGGGTCCCCATACCATCCAAAACATAACCCTGTCTAGTGTTGAGCGGCATAGGCCATATTCGAATTTGCGAATATTTGCGAATATATGGACAAATATTCGTCATATATTCGCTAAATTCGCATATTCGTAATATTCTCATTTTATTTTCGCAAATGCGAAAATTCACGTATGCGAAAATTTACATATGCGAAAATTAGCATATACAAAAATTAACATTAGCATATGCGAAAATTAGCATATCCACCGGTCTCACACAGTAGTATTAGAGCCTTCTTTACACCACACAAGCTGGAAGCAGAAAGGGATGATCACTGTGATGTGTACTGTGAAAAAAAAAAAAAATTAAGAATATTCGTAATTGCGAATATATAGTGCTATATTCGCGAATATTCGCAAATTCGCAAATATGCGATATTCGTGAATAAAATTTGCATTGCGAATATTCGCGAGCAACACTAATCCTGTCTGGCTCCAGCATCATCTTTGTCTCAGCTGAAGCATAGGCTGGGACAAAGTCCTGAAAGTGAGGGAAGGACTAGCACTCCTCTGTGCTCACTCCTGTAAGAACTCGTGTCCGGAAACAGAGAGGAGTGGTTACAGAATAACCTGCAGTGATTGGATGAAGAGACCCAGCACAGCACAGTAGACTCAGGGAGAAATTGAATGCATGGGGATTGAGGACAGGCTCAGTCCTTGCCTCGGACACACCTATTTCTGAGCAGTGGATGTCAGAATGAGTGAGCAGCAGAATGGAGGGATTTGTAAGCCAAATACAGAAGCTAGAAACATAAAAAAAACATGTAAATAATCTGCATGACCCAGCGAGTAACATATCTAAGCATCATTTTTTTCTATGATATGACAGGTAAACATTAGGTATTATTTGGGTTAATTATAGTGATATTATTTGAGCTGTGTATCACAGTATTGTCTTAGTATGGTATGGTGGTAAAGCGCTAATGTGTGTGCTTAAAGGGGTACTCCTCTGCCCTAACATTTTGTCCCAAAACACTGGCTGCGGGGATCATGACGTCACAACACGCCCCCTCAATGCAAGTCTATGGGAGGGGGCGTGGCAGTCGCAACCTCCCATAGACTTGCATAGAGGGGTTGTGGCGTGACATCACGAGGGGCATGGCCATGATGTGACGATACCCACAGCCTGCACCCAGTGTTTGGAACTAAATGTTCCGAACACTGGGGCAGTGAAGTACCCCTTTAAAGGGGTACTCCGGTGAAAACCTTTTTTCTTTTAAATCAACTGGTGGCAGAAAGTTAAACATATTTGTAAATTACTTCTATTAAAAAATCTTAATCCTTCCTGTACTTATTAGCTGCTGAATACTACAGAGGAAATTCTTTTCTTTTTGGAATGCTCTCTGATGACATCACGACCACAGTTCTCTCTGCTGACATTATTATAATAATAATAACGCTTTATTTTTTGTTGTCCTTAGTGGGATTTGAACCCAAGTCCCCAGCACTGCAGGGCAGCAGTGCTAACCACTGAGCCACCATGCTGCCCTTAGCATGCATCTGCTATGCATGGTTGCTAAAATGGACAGAGATGTCAGCAGAGAGCACTGTGTTCGTGATGTCATCAGTGTTCCAAAAAGAAAGGAATTTCCTCTGTAGCATTCAGCAGCTAATAAGTACTGGAAGGATTAAGATTTTTTAATAGAAGTAATTTACAAATATGTTTAACTTTCTGCCACCAGTTGATTTAAAAGAAAAAAGGTTTTCACCAGAGTACCCCTTTAAATTAAAATGTAAAAATGTCAATCAAGGAGGTGGGGGCTTTATATTGCTTGGTAGCTACGGTCCTATTTTTATAAGATATATTTAGTTGCCTCTGTAGGTATTGTATACGGTGTGAACACTATTCCCCAGCTGTTGTAGGGTAAAGCTATTTCTCCGCTCGTGTTGATTCCTTGAGTCGCTGTTAGTAAGCCAACCTTGACTGGCAAGGAGAAAGGCGCTGACAGTTTGGTTTTGTTCCAGACCTTCTCAGAGCTTGTGTCTGCCAAACGCCTGTCAGTATGCAAATGCATGCAAATTCATGGCCACTGGACGAACACCTGCAGAAAGTGACCATCCCCAATTGTGCTGCACATCCGATGTGATCCGGCTCGGAGGTGCCGCTCTGCTCTCGCTCTGTCAGTTTGTTATGCATTTGTCAGCAATTCACTGGACTCCTAAAAACTCTTCTTTCTGTCCTTATGAACCGCAGAGCTCCATGAGGAACTGCCAGTGCCAGGATTATGGGAATGGCTCCGTTCCAGCCCTTGTGAATCCTTCTCGGGGCCTTTTTGCTCCTTTGCTTCAATGTTGTAACTTGTAGGATTGTCTGTTTCAATGAAGGCCGAAACAGAAGGAGGAAAGAACTGGACTCATTGTGAAGGATTATACATGTAACAGTTGTCATTTTATTTTATGAATCTTTGTTGTATGGACCCATCATATAATGCTCATAGGCTGCATCTAAGCCGGAGCTTTCCAAACGTTGTATGCTGGGGACACTTTTTATAGACATGTATAGTCTATACACACTCCTCGTGTACCGCAAATTGCATAAATCCTGCAGTGCATTCTACAACACGCAACGTGTTTCCAGTATCAGCATAAAAAAATTGGGCTACTACCCCCTATACCATTTCATCACCCCCTACGCTATTTCATTACCCCCTCTTTGCCATTTCATCACTCTTTTATCACCCCCTGTGTCATTTAATTCCCCCCTGTGCCACTTCATTCCACCTTCTGATCCACCATACCACTTTATTTCTCCGCCCTGAAACCCCCCCGTGCCACATGATTTCCCCTTGAATCCCCCCATATCATTTCATTCCCCATTATCAACCCCTTTACCAAACTAACACACCCTTTTCACCCCCTGTGCCACATCACCCCTCCCCTTCTGATCGCCCCTGTCTTATTTATCCCTCCCTTTATTCCCCTGTGGCCCTGTGCCTATTTGTTCCCCCCTTTATCACCCCCTGTGTCACATCATTCCTCTTCCCTCTGATCCCTCTCTGCTATTCTATTTCCCCTTTATTCCCCTGTGCCATTTCATTTCCCCCTTTATTACCACCTGTGCCACATGATCCCCCTGTCCCATTTCAATTCCCCCTTTATCCCCCATGTGTCATTTCACCCCCCCCCCTCATCACCACGTTTGTGAAGATGTTCGTGAAGACCAAAGTTTTGTGGTAGTCATAGGGTGTAAAATGTTACTGTCAGTTTGTGATGCCAGGGTACCATTAACTTAGACGGTCTGAGGTTTAGATAGCTTCTCCTGGGCCAGGCGCTAGGTAATGAATACAACGATGCCAGGTTTTGGATAACTGTCTCTGAAAGTAGCAGCTTTAAACAATACAGTCTCTTGTGCAGAGGGATGGGCAGAGTGGAACCTAGGGAGCTTGTCGCCTTGCTGGGAGTTGTAGTTGCTGTTGAATGCAGCTTTAAGATTATTAGCAGCACACGCTGACTTGAAAGACTGAACTTGACTGACTGAAGTAGAGATTCCCCAAGAGCTTTGCTTACTGCCAGGCTTTGACAACGAGCGCCGGGGTCTTTTGCTGAGATTTAGCGTGGCTGTGGAATTTAGTAGCCTTCTTCTCCTCAGTACCTCAGCTTGCTACCTGGAACGCACTCTCCTTCTCTTCACTAGACTAACCAACTCCTCTCCCTACACTACATAATGGCTAGGTTCGGGGGTCTCCTCTTGGTGTGTCAGGGAGGGTCACCTGGTCTCTCTGTCACAATCCCTTAAAGGTACAGTGCACGAATTAATACGTAACAGAACACAACAATATTTTACATTTTTACTGTAATGTCTGGATATTTGTTTTTGTATTTTAATGTTTAGGTGTGTATTCACACACTAGTTTGTTCAGAACAATTTGCTATTCTACCTGGATAGGGAATAGTTTATGTTCTTAATGAATGAGAACTCGGGTGGAGTTATTTAGCCAGAGTTCTCCTGCATTCTGGTGCTGGTTATTCAGTGCAATACTTTGATGTCTGTTAGTTTAATGCCACTTTGTCTGTTTGTGCAATATTCTGACTATGTCTGCTTGAGCATTTACCTTGTTTTTATCTTGTCATTTTATCTGGGTTTTTAGCCATGGTTATATAGCATGCTTCTTGTATTTTTGTCTGTGCTTACACTGTGTCTGAGTCTTGCATGTACCGTGTACTCTGTATGTTATATTCCTGTTTGGTATTCTTGAGTCTATTCAGACTCATCCGGTTCTAGTCTAGTGTTTCATGTATTATATTTCCGTTTCCTACTGGGTCAGCATTTTGTCCACACGGTGAAGTGTGCCCGCTTTCCAGTAGCCTATTCAGCTTTATTATTAATGGCTACTCCTTTTGTGGAGTGGGGTGTCCAGTTTGTTTGTTCTGTGTCCCAGTGTGACCAGTGTCTTATATTTCCTTATCAGTTTGCCTGTTTATATTCTGCCTTGTTAGTATTTGTATCCTGTCTGGTATATCTGGTTATCTAGTAGTTTTCCGTTTCTGGCCTGTGACCGACTATGTATATTATGTGTTTTTATGCCACTGCACTTTAGCGCAGGAAGGGTCCGGTGCCTAGTTGTCGATCCATCATTTAGAATGGATGGGCAAGTTGACAGGGAGAGTCTTTTTAGGGTCAGTTAGGGCTCACTCTCCCTGTCCCCCAGTCGGTCATCACAATTACAGGTTGGACAATGGAGCCGTGGGCCCAACCCATAGACAGCAGGGATGCCTGAGGCAATCTTTAGCCCTCAGAATAGCCTTTTGGTGCTGGGAAACCATTTTTCTCACCTGGCCTTTGTCCTCTGGCAGATTTAAGTGCAGGGGTTTAGCATCTTGGCGGGTCTGGAGTGACCTCCTCCTGCTCTGCTTTTCAACACAACATCAAGTGGCTGCGGCCTGTGCTGCTGAACTTGAACAGCTGATTTTAACCCTGACACACCCGGGGACTGCTGTCGACACACTAACTTGGAAAGCCCTGCTTTAAAGGGGTACTCCACTGGAAAAAAAAATTTTTTTAAATCAACTGGTACCAGAAAGTTAAACAGATTTGCAAATTGCTTCTACTTAAAAATCTTAATCCTTCCAGTACTTATCAGCTGCTATATGCTCCACAGGAAGTTATTTTCTTTTTGAATTACCTTTCTGTCTGACCACAGTGCTCTCTGTTGACACCTCTGTCCATTTTAGGAACTGTCCAGAGTAGGAGCAAATCCCCATAGGAAACCTATCCTGCTCTGGACAGTTCCTGACATGGACAGAGGTGTCAGCAGAGAGCACTGTGGTCAGACAGAAAATAAATTAAAAAAGAAAAGAACTTCCTGTGGAGCATATAGCAGCTGACAAGTACTAGAAGGATTAAGATTTCTAAATAGAAGTAAATTACAAATCTGTTTAACCCCTTAAGGACCGGAGGTTTTTCCGTTTTTGCATTTTCGTTTTTTGCTCCTTGCCTTTAAAAAATCATAACTCTTTCAAATTTACACCTAAAAATCCATATGATGGCTTATTTTTTGCGCCACCAATTCTACTTTGTAATGACGTCAGTCATTTTGCCCAAAAATCTATGGTGAAGCGGGAAAAAAATCATTGTGCGACAAAATTGAAAAAAAAAACGCTGTTTTGTAACTTTTGGGGGCTTCCGTTTCTACGTAGTACATTTTTCGGTAAAAATGACACCTGATATGTATTCTGTAGGTCCATACGATTAAAATGATACCCTACTTATATAGGTTTGATTTTGTCGGACTTCTGGAAAAAATCATAACTACATGCAGGAAAATTAATACGTTTAAAATTGTCATCTTCTGACCCCTATAACTTTTTTATTTTTCCGTGTATGGGGCGGTATGAGGGCTCATTTTTTGCGCCGTGATCTGAAGTTTTTAACGGTACCATTTTTGCATTGATAGGACTTATTGATCACTTTTTATTCATTTTTAAATGATATAAAAAGTGACCAAAAATGCACTATTTTGGACTTTGGAATTTTTTTGCGCGCACGCCATTGACCGAGCGGTTTAATTAATGATATATTTTTATAATTCGGACATTTCCGCACGCGGTGATACCACATATGTTTATTTTTATTTTTATTTACACTGTGTTTTTTTTTTTATTGGAAAAGGGGGGTGATTCAAACTTTTAATAGGGGAGGAGTTAAATGATCTTTATTCACTTTTTTTTTTCACTTTTTTTTTGCAGTGTTATAGGTCCCATAGGGACCTATAACACTGCACACACTGATCTTCTATGTTGATCACTGGTTTCTCATAAGAAACCAGCGATCAACGATTCTGCCGGATGACTGCTCATGCCTGGATCTCAGGCACTGAGCAGTCATTCGGCGATCGGACAGCGAGGAGGCAGGTAGGGGCCCTCCCGCTGTCCTGTCAGCTGTTCGGGATGCCGCGATTTCACCGCGGCTATCCCGAACAGCCCACTGAGCTAGCCGGGATGCTTTCGGTTTCACTTTAGACGCGGCGTTCAACTTTGAACGCCGCGTCTAAAGGGTTAATAGCGCGCGGCACAGCGATCAATGCCGCGCGCTATTAGCCACGGGTCCCGGCCGTTGTTAGAGGCCGGGCCCGACCCGCTATGACGCGGGGCCACGCCGTGGCCCCGCGTTATAGATCGGGAGTGGACACATGACGTTCCAGTACGTCATGTGTCCTTAAGGGGTTAAACAAACAAACAAACAAAAAAGTTTCCCAGTGGAGTACCCCTTTAACCTGTTAAGGACCCATGATGTACCGGTACGTCATGAGTCCGCTCTAACAACGGCCGGGACTCGTGGCTAATAGCGCGCGGCATTGATCGCGGTGCCGCGCGCTATTAACCCTTTAGACACGGCGTTCAAAGTTGATCGCCGCATCTAAAGCTAAACTATAAAAATTGCCGGTTAGCTCAGGGAGCTGTTCGGGATAGCCGCGGCGAAATCGTGGCATCCTGAACAGCTTACAGGACAGCCGGAGGGTCCCTACCTGCCTCCATGCTGACCGATTGCTGAATGACTGCTCAGTGCCTGAGATCCAGGCATGAGCAGTCAAGCGGCAGAATCATTGATCACTGGTTTCCTATGAGAAACCAGTGATCAATGTAAAAGATCAGTGTGTGCAGTGTTATAGGTCCCTATGGGAGCTATAACACTGCAAAAAAAAAAGTGCAAAAAAAAAGTGAATAAAGATCATTTTACCCCTTCCCTATTAAAAGTTTGAATCACCCCCCTTTTCCCATTTAAAAAAAAACAAAAAAAAAAAAACTGTGTAAATAAAAAAATTAAAAAAACATATGTGGTATCGCCGCGTATAGAAATGTCCAAATTATAAAAATATATCATTAATTAAACCGCATGGTCAATGGCGCAGGCACAAAAAAAAATCCAAAATCCAAAATAGTATATTTTTGGTCACTTTTTTATCATGAAATTAAAAAAATGAATAAAAAGTGATCAAACAGTTCAATCAATACATTCCTGCATGTAGTTATGATTTTTTCGACAGAAGTACGACAAAATCAAACTTATATAAGTAGGGTATCATTTTAATTGTATGGACCTACAGAATAAAGATAAGGTGTCATTTTTACCGTAATATGCACTGCGTAGAAACGGAAGCCCCCAAAAGTTACAAAATTAAATTTTTTCTTCAATTTTGTCGCACAATGAATTTTTTTTCCGTTTCGCCGTGGATTTTTTGGTAAAATGACTAATGTCACTGCAAAGTAGAATTGGTGGCGCAAAAATTAAGCCACATATAGAATTTTATGTGCAAAATTGAAAGGGTTATGATTTTTAGAAGGTGATGAGGAAAAAATGAAAATGCAAAAATGGAAAAACGCTGAGTTAAAGGAGATCTGCAGTGATAGACAACTTATACCCTATCCACAGGATAGGGGATAAGTGTCTGATCGCAAGGGGTCCGAGAGCGCTGGGGGGTCCTGCGGATAGCGGATAAGTGTCTAAGGCTGCAGTACTCCTTTAGGCTCATAGCATTTTTAGGTTAAATATCCTTTAAAGGAGTAGTCCAGTGGTGACCCAGTGGTGAACAACTTATCCCCTATCCTAAGGATAGGGGATAAGTTGCAGATCGCGGGGGGTCCGACCGCTGGGGCCCCCTGCGATCTCCTGTACGGGGCCCCGACAGCCCGCGCGAAGGGGGCGTGCCCCCTCAATACAACTCTATGGCAGAGCCGAAGCGCTGCCTTCGGCAATCTCCGGCTCTGCCATAGCGATGTATTAAGGGGGCGTGTCAGCCGCCGCTTCGTGCGGGGGTCGACACCCGCTATCTGGCCGGAGAGCCTGGCCCCCGTACAAAGAGATTGCAGGGGGCCCCAGCGGTCGGACCCCCTGCAATCTCAAACTTATCCCCTATCCTTAGGATAGGGGATAAGTTTTTCACCACTGGACTACCCCTTTAAGGCAGTGGTTTCCAAACTGCAACCCTCCAGCTGTTGCAAAACTACAACTCCCAGCATGCCCGGACAGCCAACGGCTGTCCGGGCATGCTGGGATTTGTAGTTTTGCAACAGCTGTAGGCCCCCTGGTTGGGAAACACTGTGTTATGCAGTGTATTTACTCTACACAAGACTCTCTAACTTTTAATGCATATTATTATTTATGCAAACTGGGAAATGGTCCTTAAACATGGACATACCCTTTAAGTTACTCTATGGGGGAGATTTATCAAAACCTGTGCAAGAGAAAAGTTGCCCAGTTGCCCATAGCAACCAATCAGATCGCTTCTTTCATTTTACAGAGGCCTTGTTAAAAATGAAAGAAGCGTGCTGATTGGTTGCTATTGGCAACGGGGCAATTTTTCCTCTGCACAGTTTTTGATAAATCTCCCCCCTATATTCCTAAATACGATTGCTAATTCTTCCACATCGGGGCCTCAGCACTTTGTGTGGAGTCACAGCAGGTCGTATTACTTACAGTAGCGATGGCCGGCCCTTGGGAGTGAAGTGGGGGCACTCCTCGGGGATAATACACACAGTGTCAGCTTATTTGTTTTCCTCTGTGAGTAGTCACCTCAGGGGGCGGCTGTCACAACCATTAACGGAGCTGGAACCACTGATCTGGAACAAATAGTTAGTCACATTCAGTCTGTTCTGACGGCGGCCATAGATGATGAGAGTTTTTTTTTTTTTGTTACCTATTCTAATAAGAAACCATTTGTTTAAAGGGGTACTCCACTGGAAAACATTTTTTTTTTTTTTTTATTATTAAATGGTGCCAAAAAGTTAAACAGATTTGTAAATTTCTTCTGTTAAAAATTCTTAATCCTTCCAGTATTTATCAGCTGCTGTTGTGATCCAAAGGAAGTTCTTTTCTTTTTGAATTTCCTTTCTGCCTGACCATAGTGCTCTTTGCTGACACCTCAGTCCATTTTAGGTTTTCATATTAGGTTTTCTATGAGGATTTGCTCCTACTCTGGACAGGTCCTAAAATGGACAGAGGTGTCAGCAGAGAGCACTGTGGTCAGGCAGAAAGGAACTTCAAAAAGAAAAGAACTTCCTGTGGATCATAACAGCAGCTGATAAGTAGTGGAAGAATTAAGATTTAACGATTACTTAATAGAAGTCATTTACAAATCTGTTTAACTTTCTGGCACCAGTTGATTTAAAAAAAAAATATTTTTCAGTGAAGTACCCCTTTAATAATAATATACACATTTTTATTTTTACTACAAGGTCTCCCAACACGCAAAAGTTTAGGCCTCTCCTGACAATTTCCATGATTTCCATTTATAAATAATTGGGGGATTTGGATCTGTGCAGAGACACTTTAGGTGCAGACGCACATTTGGACAAGCCAGTGTATATGGAAGAAGGTTCTGTGAACTGAATTTGGTGGAGGTTCCATCATGTTGTGGGGTCAGTGCCGGTACTGGAAGTCTTGGTAAAGTTGAGGGTCGCATGGATTCATGGAATTATACATGGAATAATGTAGAGGAATCAGTCAGAAAATTGAAATTAGGCCAGGGCTGAATATTTTAACAAGACAACAAAACACTGCCCAAAATCTCATTTGGCATTAATGCAGAGGAACAAGTCCATGTTCTGGAATGGCCGTCCCAGTCCCCAGACCTGAATATCATTGACAATCTGTGGTGTCATGTGAAGCGGACTATATACCTATATGTGCCCTGTATATAATATATCTATATGTGCCCTGTATATAACATACATATATGTGCCCTGTATATAATATGTACCCTGTATATAATATACCTATATGTGCCCTGTATATGATATACCTATATGTGCCCTACATATAATATACCTATTTGTGCCCTGTATATAATATACCTATATGTACCCTGTATATAATATATCTATATGTGCCCTGTATATAATATACCCATATGTGCCCAGTATATAATATACCTATATGTGCCCTGTATATGATATACCTATATGTGCCCTACATATAATATACCTATTTGTGCCCTGTATATAATATACCTATATGTACCCTGTATATAATATATCTATATGTGCCCTGTATATAATATACCCATATGTGCCCAGTATATAATATACCTATATGTGCCCTGTATATAATATACCTATATGTCCCCTGTATATAATATACCTATATGTGCCCTGTATATAATATACCTATATGTGCCCTGTATATAATATACCTATATGTGCCCTGTATATAATATACCTATATGTGCCCTGTATATAATATACCTATATGTACCCTGTATATAATATATCTATATGTGCCCTGTATATAATATACCCATATGTGCCCAGTATATAATATACCTATATGTGCCCTGTATATAATATACCTATATGTGCCCTGTATATAATATACCTATATGTGCCCTGTATATAATATACCCATATGTGCCCTGTATATAATATACCTATATGTGCCCTGTATATAATATACCTATATGTGCCCTGTATATGATATACCTATATGTGCCCCACATATAATATACCTATTTGTGCCCTGTATATAATATACCTAGATGTGCCCTGTATATAATATACCTATATGTGCCCTGTATATAATATACCTAGATGTGCCCTGTATATAATATACCTATATGTGCCCTACATATAATATACCTATTTGTGCCCTGTATATAATATACCTATATGTACCCTGTATATAATATATCTATATGTGCCCTGTATATAATATACCCATATGTGCCCAGTATATAATATACCTATATGTGCCCTGTATATTATATACCTATATGTGCCCTGTATATGATATACCTATATGTGCCCTGTATATAATATACCTATATGTGCCCTACATATAATATACCTACATGTGCCCTGTATATAATATACCTATATGTGCCCTGTATATAATATACCTATATGTACCCTGTATATAATATATCTATATGTGCCCTGTATATAATATACCCATATGTGCCCAGTATATAATATACCTATATGTGCCCTGTATATAATATACCTATATGTGCCCTGTATATAATATACCTATATGTGCCCTGTATATAATATACCCATATGTGCCCTGTATATAATATACCTATATGTGCCCTGTATATAATATACCTATATGTGCCCTGTATATGATATACCTATATGTGCCCCACATATAATATACCTATTTGTGCCCTGTATATAATATACCTAGATGTGCCCTGTATATAATATACCTATATGTGCCCTGTATATAATATACCTAGATGTGCCCTGTATATAATATACCTATATGTGCCCTACATATAATATACCTATTTGTGCCCTGTATATAATATACCTATATGTACCCTGTATATAATATATCTATATGTGCCCTGTATATAATATACCCATATGTGCCCAGTATATAATATACCTATATGTGCCCTGTATATTATATACCTATATGTGCCCTGTATATGATATACCTATATGTGCCCTGTATATAATATACCTATATGTGCCCTACATATAATATACCTACATGTGCCCTGTATATAATATACCTATATGTGCCCTGTATATAATATACCTATATGTACCCTGTATATAATATACCTATATGTGCCCTGTATATAATATATATATATGTGCCCTGTATATAATATACCCATATGTGCCCAGTATATAATATACCTATATGTGCCCTGTATATAATATACCTATATGTGCCCTGTATATAATATACCTATATGTGCCCTGTATATAATATGTGCCCTGTATAAAATATTCCTATATATGCCCTACATATAATATACCTACATGTGCCCCGTATATAATATACCTATATGTGCCACGTATATAATATACTTATATGTGCCCTGTATATAATATACCCATATGTGCCCTGTATATAATATACTTATATGTGCCCTGTATATAATATACCTATATGTGCCCTGTATATAATATACCTATATGTCCCCTGTATATAATATACCTATATGTGCCCTGTATATAATATACCTATATGTGCCCTGTATATAATATACCTATATGTGCCCCGTATATAATATACCTATATGTGCCCTGTATATAATATATCTATATGTGCCCTGTATATAATATACCTATATGTGCCCTATATATAATATACCTATATGTGCCCTGTATATAATATACCTATATGTGCCCTGTATATAATATACCTATATGTGCCCTGTATATAATATACTTATATGTGCCCTGTATATAATATACCTATATGTGCCCTGTATATAATATACCTATATGTGCCCTGTATATGATATACCTATATGTGCCCTGTATATAATATACCTATATGTGCCCTGTATATAATATACCTATATGTGCCCTGTATATAATATACTTATATGTGCCCTGTATATAATATACCTATATGTGCCCAGTATATAATATACTTATATGTGCCCTGTATATAATATACCTATATGTGCCCCGTATATAATATACCTATATGTGCCCCGTATATAATATACCTATATGTGCCCTGTATATAATATACCTATATGTGCCCTGTATATAATATACCTATATGTGCCCTGTATATGATATACCTATATGTGCCCTGTATATAATATACCTATATGTGCCCTGTATATAATATACCTATATGTGCCCTGTATATAATATACTTATATGTGCCCTGTATATAATATACCTATATGTGCCCAGTATATAATATACTTATATGTGCCCTGTATATAATATACCTATATGTGCCCTGTATATAATATACCTATATGTGCCCCGTATATAATATACCTATATGTGCCCTGTATATAATATACCTATATGTGCCCCGTATATAATATACCTATATGTGCCCTGTATATAATATACCTATATGTGCCCTGTATATAATATACCTATATGTGCCCTGTATATAATATACCTATATGTGCCCTGTATATAATATACCTATATGTGCCCTGTATATAATATATCTATATGTGCCCTGTATATAATATACCTATATGTGCCCTGTATATAATACACTTATATGTGCCCTGTATATAATTTATCTATATGTGCCCTGTATATAATATACCTATATGTGCCCTGTATATAATATACCTATATGTGCCCTGTATATAATATACCTATATGTACCCTGTATATAATATACCTATATGTGCCCTGTATATAATACACTTATATGTGCCCTGTATATAATTTATCTATATGTGCCCTGTATATAATATACCTATATGTGCCCTGTATATAATATACCTATATGTGCCCTGTATATAATATACCTATATGTGCCCTGTATATAATATACCTATATGTGCCCTACATATAATATACCTATATGTGCCCTGTATATAATATACCTATATGTGCCCTGTATATAATATACCTATATGTGCCCTGTATATAATATACCTATATGTGCCCTGTATATAATATTTGGGCTGTCCATGATCGGTATGATTGGGCCTAAACTTTTGCATACGACTGTATCTATCTAATATCTATCCATCTATCTATCTATTTATCTGTCCTTCTTTTATATATATCCAGAAACATAAAATCTGTCGGCAAATAAGAACCTTTCGGTCCATCTAGTCTGACCAATATCCTGAATACTATAAATAGTCCCTGGCCCTATCTTATATGAAGGATTGCCTTATGCCTATCCCAATCTTATATGAATCAAGAAAAAAGCACAGAAAAATGGATCTTCTCCTGTCGCAATTACAGCATCATATGAACGTGACTTAGGTCTTGGATATTGCATCATAAAGGTTTTATTGGGCACAACAAACAACGCGTTTCTTGCCTGGAAAGGGCGCTTCATCAGGCAATGCACATCCTGATGGATTCACATTTCCTGATGAAATGCCTTTTTTGCGGGCAAGAAATACTTTGTCTGTTGTGCCCAATAAAACCTTTATGATGCAATATCCAAGACCTAAGTCACGTTCATATGACGCTGTAAGGCTGGGTTCACACCACGATTTTGCTATACGCTTCCCGTATCAGGTTTTTGATTTAAAAAAAACGGATTCCTGAAAACCTGACTAAACTGTATCAAAATGTGTGTACAAATTTTTATCTGTATATGGTTTGAAAAATGATGTCCGGTACCATACGTTTAAAAAAAAAATAAAAAAAAAAACGCATATGTTTTGAACTTTTCACTTCTTTATGAATAAAGTTTCACTTGTTTGATTGAAATTCCAAGAAAAAAAAATGTGCAAAGTCAAAAAACGTATGGTGAAAACTGTATGGAACCGTCTCTCATGTAAAAAAAAAAAAACGTATATGGTTAAATACAGTTTTTCACTCAGACCAAAAACAGTGGTAGGTCACGGTTTTCTGTCCCAAAAAAAAGTAAAAAAAACGTGTGGTTTCAAAATGACAACCATATACAATGCACTATGGTGCACACGGTTTTGAATGAGAAGTCTATGGGCACTGTGTTCTGTGCGGTTGCATACTTTTTTTTTGTATGGCGAAACCGTATAGCAAAATCGTGGTGTGAATACACCCTTATTGCGTCTGGAGAAGAGTCATTTTTCTGTGCTTTTTTCTTGACTGTTGCAAACCGGTGACGCGAGGACCTGACCGGAGGATAAAGGCTGCTAACAAATTGCTCCACATCCATACGCTTACGGTGTTGTGCCCTCAGCGCAACATCACTTGGTAAGTGTAATTCCACTTTTTGCACCTGCCGAGCATCCTAAAGTACTGCACTAGGGACGCGGGTGCCTTTTTCTTTTGTCTTTCTATCTTATATGAAGGATAGCCTTATGCCTATCTCTATCTTATATGAAGGATAGCCTTATGCCTATCCCTATATTATATGAAGGATAGCCTTATGCCTATCTCTATCTTATATGAAGGATAGCCTTATACCTATCTCTATCTTATATGAAGGATAGTCTCATGCCTATCCCTATCTTATATGAAGGATAGCCTTATGCCTATCCCTATCTTATATGAAGAATAGCCTTATGCCTATCTCTATCTTATATGAAGGATAGCCTTATTCCTATCCCTATCTTATATGAAGGATAGTCTTATACCTATCCCTATCTTATATGAAGGATAGCCTTATTCCTATCCCTATCTTATATGAAGGATGGCCTTATGCCTATCCCTATCTTATATGAAGGATAGCCTTATACCTATCCCTATCTTATATGAAGGATAGCCTTATACCTATCTCTATCTTATATGAAGGATAGCCTTATGCCTATCTCTATCTTATATGAAGGATAGCCTTATTCCTATCCCTATCTTATATGAAGGATAGTCTTATACCTATCCCTATCTTATATGAAGGATAGCCTTATTCCTATCCCTATCTTATATGAAGGATGGCCTTATGCCTATCCCTATCTTATATGAAGGATAGCCTTATACCTATCCCTATCTTATATGACGGATAGCCTTATACCTATCCCTATCTTATATGAAGGATAGCCTTATACCTATCCCTATCTTATATGACGGATAGCCTTATACCTATCCCTATCTTATATGAAGGATAGCCTTATACCTATCTCTATCTTATATAACGGATAGCCTTATACCTATCTCTATCTTATATGACGGATAGCCTTATACCTATCCCTATCTTATATGAAGGATAGCCTTATGCCTATCCCTATCTTATATGATGGATAGCCTTATACCTATCCCTATCCTATATGAAGGATAGCCTTATGCTTATCCCATGCATGCTTAAACTCCTTCACTGTATCCACAGTTACCACTTATGCAGGAAGGCTACTCCATGCATCCACTACTCTCTCAGAATCGTAATACTTCCTGATATTACTGCATGTATCTATTATATATCTATGATAGTGCCAGCATGCTGGGAATTGTAGTTTTGCAACAGCTGGAGGCATACTGGTTGGGAAACACTGGTGTTCAAAGATATTATGTAGGATTAATATTGTCGTTTTGTGTGTAGATATTATGTGTATGGGCATTTTTGATGAACTACATAGAACAAAACAGACCTTGACATGGTTAAAGAAAGGGATTTTTTAAGTTGGTTTTTTGAAGACAGTCTTCAGCTCGCTTTAGATTTCCCACCAGTATTACAATTCAGACGTCCACGTGCATTGTGCCAATGTGAATGAGCCCCTCGCTCTACTATCCCCGATATAATGTACAATACTTTTGGTGGTACCTGCTGATTTCTTTTGTTCCTTATCGTTTAGCTCATAGATACAGATAGACAAAGGAACAATCAACTAATTACGGAGAACAAAGCCGATGAGGGCCGACAACTGTCTGCTAAAGAAGGACCCCATTCAGATGTAATAAGAAGTAGGACCGGCAAGATGACATGGGGAAGCGTTCTCCTTCTGCCTATGGCCCCTAACACAAAGAGAAGAGCTCACATATTACTGTACCTGGCATGAGAATCCACCCCACTAGCCCACCAGGGAGCATTCACAGATCCCTTTAGACGCCGCTGTCAGCTTTGACAGCAGCGATCTAAAGGGTTAATAGCCAGCCATGGCGATCGCCGCATGCTGGCTATTAGCGGTGGCCCCCAGCCACTGAAAACAGCCGGGGGCTGCAGAGTACGGAGTGGGCAGGAGTCGGGAGCTTGCTCCATACACCCAGAGCGACGCCACGTCAGGTCCGGCCCTGCTTGCACGAGCCGGAAAAATTCACCTGCCTGGCGGCTGGAACTGCATGTCCCGGGCGTCGGAAGATACAAATTCCATATCCCTAAAAGGATAGATTCAAAAATATTTTGAAGCGATTCAGTGTCGCCAAATGAAAAATCGCGATAATCGAGTGAATCGATTTTTTCTTACACCCCTAATTACCACCACTGCTGAATCCACCAAAGATGGTAGGTCAGCTCCTCCAATGAATCTGACTTAAAGGGGTGCCAGAGAGTTATACAGATTTGTAAATTATTTATATTTAATTATCTTAATCCTTCCAGTACTTATCAGCTGCTGAATACTACAGAGGAAGTTGTATAGTTCTTTCCAGTCTCTGCTGCCACCTCTGTTCATGTCAGGAACTGTGCAAAGCAGGAGAGGCTATGGGGATTTGCTTATGCTCTGGTCAATTCCTGACATGGACAGAGGTGGCAGCAGAGAGCACTGTGGTAAGACTGGAAAGAACTGCACTAACTTAACAGCATCTGTAGTATAGTCAAATAAAAAAAAAAAATCCCGGAATACCCCTTTAAAGTTCTCCCAGTACCATGATCTTTTCCAAATAAGTTAGCACAAACCATTGACATTATCCATTAAGTGGCTTGGCCAGTGATAGATTGAGCAGCAGTGTAATGTATTGACCCCCGGGCCCCGCCTCCTTCCTGGTGCCCGATACCGTTATATCCCTTTGCCTCTCACTCTATCACCATCTGAGGTTGGACACAGCTGCGGCCGGCAATTTGCTAATCTACCGGGACGTGTCAGGCATCAAAAGCAGAAGAAGACCTTGACCAGAGGACAGTAAGAGTTTTCCTTTAAATCAATAGAGATATATTAAGTAGTAGTAGGAGTAGCTCCTACCATCTCTTTTTTTTTTCTGTCCCTACCTATTGGTTATCTCTCCTTAACACCCTCCCTGCCTTTAAAAAAAATGTTCCTACCTAAATTGAATTTTTCATGACCGTAACGCTGCTCACTCTGCCTGAGCAGGAAGCCGACTTCCCCAGCAGGCACGACGTCACTGAAGCCTGCTGAGTGCTGGCTTCTGCCCTTACCTAGTCCATGCAGCGCTCCTGTTAGGAGATTAGTGGTCAATCGCATGGCAGGCTGCTCCGGGGTCTCTTCCTCCCTGTTCCTCACTGCATGTGCTATCCAGGGAGGAAGAGTATAGGAGCTTCGCTGGACTTGCCATGCAAAATTCTCCACCGAGACCCCGGACCTCAGATAAGACCTCATCTCAGACTTACCCCAAAAGGACATGTACAGTTCTTGAGCATCAGCGCAGCACTGATATTCTGTGCGCGCGCTGCCTCCAGACTGTACATGCCGGGGGCGGGGATGGGCGGTGCGCGAGGCCAGTGAGCCAATGCGCGCAGCCCCGGCGTTCACAGCGCTTGCTCCCACCTGTCTGATTGAGGTGGATTGACAGGCATTGGTCCGAATTCAGCAGTGACGTCACAGCAGGCTGCAGCCCGGCCACTAGGAGAGAGACCCCTAGTGGCCGGATTTCAAATGGAAAAACAATATTTTAAACACAAAAAAAATAATTGATGTATATCAGAGATATGTTGTAGTACATACGACATATATAAAAAAAAAAAAAAAAAAAGCTCATGACAGTGCCCATTTAAGAAATGGGTCTTCAGAGTATGAAACTAAAACACATTTGAATTGATTGAGATTGGTAGGAATTCTCTTTTATAGCATAGAAACGTAGTTAAGGGTGCCTTCACACCACGTTTTGTACTTACGGTTCCCGAATACGGCTGGGAGGAGGGGGGCGGGGCTTAATCGCGGCGCCCGCACTCAACCGTATTCGGGAACCATATTTAATGCATGTCTATGAGCCGACCAGAGTGAACCGTAGCCTCCGGTCGGCTGCGTTTCCGGCCGTATGCGGTTTCCCGACCATAGGCAAAAACGCGGTTGACCGGAAACTGCATACGGCCGAAAACGCAGCCGACCAGAGGCTACGGTTCACTCCGGTCGGCTCATAGACATGCATTAAATACGGTTCCCGAATACGGCTGAGTGCAGCCGTACTCGGGAACCGTAAGTACAAAACGTGGTGTGAAAGCACCCTAACTTGTGATTGGGGGGAGAAGATATTGTAAGATCTATAGCAGTGGTCTCCAACCTGCGGACCTCCAGATGTTGAAAAACTACAACTCCCAGCATGCCCGGACAGCCAACGGCTGTCCGGGCATACTGGGAGTTGTAGTTTTGCAACATCTGGAGGTCCGCAGGTTGGAGACCACTGATCTATAGTATGGATTTCCTGGCCTCAATAATGACAACATCTGTTAGTGTGAACAGCTCTTTGTGGAAATGGAGCTATTGCTGGGGAAAAACAGGGATTAAGGCTTAGGGTTTAAAGCTTAAATCTAAGTGCAGGGTCCACTAAGGTATTGTGTAGCGGGTGCCAGATTTTCCTAATCTTACAACACTTGCAAAGACGGGGCAAAGGTCACCATTAGGAAACATTATGTTGTCACCAATTGGAATATGCACATCTGAGAGGTGACTATAACTGAGCAGAGGGAGGAAAAAAAATTTGGGAAAAAAAAATCTCCCCCCCCCCCACAATTTTTTTTAATTCTATTCAAGTCTGCTTAGGTTTTTGAGGTAGTAATATGGTAGCTTTTCTATTATATACATTTTCTTTTTTATAATAGGGGGGATGCACACAAGGGCCATTCTGCCAATATTTTTACTTTAAAGTAATTCACTTTAAACTACTTTATTTTAAACATAAAGTACTTTCATATATTAACTGTATGTACAGTACTGCAGGTGCAGAACGGTTCAACAGTGGCGGGGGATCGGATATGTCCCTAATTTTTTTTATTTTTAAGGCACCCTTTCAAAAAAAAATGTATCTAAGGATGAAAAACTTGTTTAAAGGGGTATTCTGGCCCTAAGACATCTTGTCACGCCCCCTCCTATAGGCTTGCATTGAGGGGGCGGAGCGTGATGTCACGCGGGGGCGGAGCCGTGACACCACGATACTCCGGCCCCGTGATCGTGATGCATCAGACCCAGAGTGATGTTCGCTCCGGAGGCTGATGGTAGCGGGGCGCTGCATGAAAGATTGCGGGGGTCTTCAGCAGCGGGACCCCCGTGATCAGGCATCTTATCCCCTATGCTTTGGATAGGGATAAAATGTTTTAGGGCCGCAGTATCCTTTTAATCCCTTAAAGGGGAACTCCAGGTGAAAAAAAGTGGGAAACAAATGTTTTCAAATCAACTGGTATCAGAAAGTTAAACAGATTTATTTATTTCAAATTAAAAATCTTAACCCTTCCAGTACTTATCAGCTGCTGTATACTCCAGAGGAAGTTCTTTTCTTTTTTCAATTTATTTTCTGTCTGACCACAGTGCTCTCTGCTGACACCTCTGTCTACGTCAGGAACTGTCCAGAGTAGGAGCAAATCCCCATAGCAAACCTATGCTGCTCTGGAAAGTTCCTGACATGGACAGAGGTGTCAGCAGAGAGCACTGTGGTCAGACTGGAAAGAACTACACTCTGTAGTTTATCTGGAGCATACAGCAACTGATAAGTACTGGAAGGATTAAGATTTCCAAATAGAAATTATTTACAAATTTGTATACATTTCTGACACCAGTTGATTTAAAAAAATGTTTTCCCACCAAAGTTTTCCCCTTTAAAGACACCACCTGTTTTTATCTTAATGACATGGCTTAAAGGGGTATTCCAGGCAAAACCTTTTTTTATATATATCAACTGGCTCCAGAAAGTTAAACAGATTTGTAAATTACTTCTATAAAAAAAATCTTAATCATTCCAATAGTTATTAGCTTCTGAAGTTTTCTGTCTAACTGCTCAATGATGATGTCACGTCCCAGGAGCTGTGCATGATGGGAGAATATCCCCATAGGAACTGCACAGCTCCCGGGACGTGAGTCATCAGAGAGCAGTTAGACAGAAAATAACAACTCAACTTCAGAAGTTAATAACTATTGGAAGGATTAAGATTTTTTAATAGAAGTCATTTACAAATCTGTTTAACTTTCCGGAGCCAGTTGATATATAAAAAAAAGATTTGGCCTGGAATCCCCCTTTAATATTTCAAATCTGGCATGTGTCTCTTTAAGTGGCAATACCTCTGACATGCTTTTACTTAGCGACGCGATTCTCAGACTGTTTTTCATGACATGTTGTACTTTATATTAATGGCAAATCTTTGTTCATTCATGCAGCATTTTTTTGTGAAAAAGTCCAAAATATTGGGAAAACAGGAACATTTCTGTCGTTTATTTTTTTTTTTATTGCATTCACTGTATGGTAAAAATTATATAATTTTTATTCTGTGGGTTGGTACGATTATGGCGATACCCAATTTATATAGTTTTTTTTATGTTCTTTTTCCCTATCTTAACTAAATCCTTTCTTCCCCTTTTTTTGTGATGTCATGTTCTGACAGCCATCAATTTTCATCCAACTCCATTGTGTGAGGGCTTATTTTTTGCGGGACAAGCTGTACTTTTTTATTGGTACCATTTTTGTGATTCATGCTACCTTTTCATCTTTTTTATTCCTTGATTTGGACCAAAATTTATTTCTTTTGCGTTTTTATTATTATTATTATTTTTTACAGTGTTAACCGTGAGGGATGAATAATACCATTACCAGTTTATTGTACAAGTCATTATACCTATTATGTATAGACTTGGACATTTTTTTTTTGAGTGATAATATAGGGTTTTATTGGGAAAGGGGCGTTTATTTTATTTATTTATTTTACACTTTATTAATTTATTCTTTTTTATTTTCACTTTTCACAGGTTGTCACGATGCCGGCTGGCAGGTAGTGGATCCTCTGTGCCAGAGAGGGATGGCGAGGACCGCGCTAGTGGACCGGTTCTAAGCCACTACAGGTTTTCACCAGAGCCCGCCGCAAAGCGGGATGGTCTTGCTGCGGCGGTAGTGACCAGGTCGTATCCACTAGCAACGGCTCACCTCTCTGGCTGCTGAAGATAGGCGAGGTACAAGGGAGTAGGCAGAAGCAAAGTCGGACGTAGCAGAAGGTCGGGGGCAGGCGGCAAGATTCGTAGTCAGGGGAGATAGCAGGAGTTCTGGTACACTGGCTATAAACACACAAAACGCTTTCACTAGGCACAAGGGCAACAAGATCCGGCAAGGGAGTGCAAGGGAGGAGACTAGATATAGCCAGGGAACAGGTGGGAGCCAATTAAGCTAATTGGGCCAGGCACCAATCATTGGTGCACTGGCCCTTTAAATCTCAGGGAGCTGGCGCGCGCGCGCCCTAGAGAGCGGAGCCGCGCGCGCCAGCACATGACAGCAGGAGACGGGAACGGGTAAGTGACCTGGGATGCGATTCGCGAGCGGGCGCGTCCCGCTGTGCGAATCGCATCCCCAACGGCCATGACAGGGCAGCGCTCCCGGTCAGCGGGACCGACCGGGGCGCTGCGGAGAGAGAGACGCCGTACGCGCTCCGGGGAGGAGCGGGGACCCGGAGCGCTAGGCGTAACACAGGTTATACTATGCTTCAGCACATCTGTACTGCAGAACAGTATAACAGTCAGTACTACACTGACTTAACAGCCTGTGCGATCCAGCCTAGTGCTGGACCTCACAGACTTCTGTATTAGGCTGGGTTCACACTACGTTTTTCAACTACGGTTCCCGCATACGTTTAAATTAGTGAAAACATATGGAACGGTATTGAAAACCGTATACATAGGCAAAGCATTGCAAACCGTATGCACCCTTATACACACGGTTACGTACGGTTTGCTTGCAATACGGTTTTTAACAGTACTCCAAACGTGTTCAACCACGGTTTTGACTCCAGTTTTAAAACCGTATTGCAACCGCATACCTTTTTTTTAACATGGAAGTCAATGGGAAACGCACATGTATACGGTTCCATGCGGCAAATCAATATGCATTTTTTCTTTGCACATGCGCATTTGCATCCTAAAGTCCCCACCAAAGACCCCTCCCATTAAAAATGGACAGAACTTTCAAAAACGTATGTTTAAAAAAAAATAAAAACGGACAGAACAGTATGCACTTTTAAAAACAGTATACTGTTTAAAAACGCATACAGTTTACTTTTTCCCATACTGTTCCATCCGTTTTTTTCCCATACGGTTTTTGATAGAAAACGTATGCGGGAACCGTAGTTGAAAAACATAGTGTGAACCCAGCCTTAGGCAGACAGGAGGCCATCAGCTGGCCTCCAGCCGCCATGGCAACCAATGGGATCCCACAATCACATCGCGGGATCGCCGCTGGTGGATGGGGGGAGCACCCTCCCCCTGTCAACCCCATAGATGCCGTGATTAGGACTGATCACGGCATCTATGGGGTTAATGCCTTCTATGATTGACAGCTGGGTCCTGCCGGAGATCTCCTTCAGTGCATCGCGCTGAGCAGGATATCACCAGGACATATGCATATTTACAGTCACGCTAACAAGCAAGCAACTTGGACGTATGCATACTTCCTGGGGCGGAAGTCTAAGTCAATCCTATCTGACCAAGAATCATGAACATAGGGACAAAACTATAGGAACATAGGGTGAGATTAATTAAAACCTGTGTAGAGGAAGAGTGGTGCAGTTGCCCATAACAACCAATCAGATCGCTTCTTTCATTTTTGAAGAAACCTGTAAAATATGTAACCTGATTGGTTGCCACATGGGCAACTGCACCACTCTTCTTCTACACAGGTTTTGATAAATCTCCCCCATAGTGTTTGGATTAAAGGAAAAAAAGTAATACAAAGTTATGTATTATAGTCATTATTGAATATATCTCAGTATATTTCAAGAGTACCTCTGATCACGGTCCTGGCGGCAGGATATATGCTTAAATTTCGTGTCCACTTCTGATCCGGTGACTTACTCAAAACTATCGCGATCTGGAGACGAAAGTCCCATAGCTTTGCATGAGGCTTCCGGCAAATGTGTCTCCAGATTACACTAATCTTGAAGCAAGTTACAGGATCGAAAGCGGGTGGAAAATTTAAGACCATATTCTGTCACTGGGACTACAATTAGATGTCCTCTTTAATGGAGTCTCAAAAAGTGGGGACATTTTTTTATCTGTTGGCCACAGTAGAGAGCCGTACAAAGAGTGTCTCCATCTCTAAAGGAACTGTCCTCCCCTGCTTTACACAGATAACTCATTGAGGTGAATAGCCAATGTGTAATACTTCATTCCCCCCTGTGGTGGAGCTGTAGGAAAATTGAACACTTACTGCCTTTTTTCCCTATAGTTCGCTGGGGGTCCCAGCAGGATCCTCAGCTTATTATTAAGTGACCCTTCTTACAAGTAGGGACTGTCCAAACTGGTGAAGCCCTTTCATTCTTCCTATAGATGATCAGAGATTATATGACTGATGTCATGGAGACAGATGCCTTCAAGGTTGCCTTGAAGTTACTTAAAGGTGTACTCCGCCCCTAGACATCTTATCCCCTATCCAAAGGATAAGGGATAAGATGTCTGATTGCGGCTGCGGCACCCCAGACATCCGATGCACAGAGCGAACTTTGCTCCGAGCCGGATGACTGGCGATGCGGTGTGGAGGCTCGTGACGTCACGGCCACGCCCCCTCAATGCAAGTCTATGGGAGGGGGCGTGACATCTGTCACGCCCCCTCCCATAGACTTGCATTGAGGGGGCATGGCCGTGACATCACGAGCCTGCGGTGCTGCACCTCTAAACGAACGCCTGGTGCAGCAGAGTGATCGCGGGAGTCCCCAGCGGTGGGACCCTTGTGATCAGACATCTTATCCCCTATACTTTGGATAGGGGATACGATGTCTAGGAGTGGAGTACTCCTTTAAGAGAAATCTGTTGTTACTTCCATGCTGCTTAAACCCCAAGTTATTGGTGCAGTCCCTGTTGGCTTCCCTCTGCCTCACTAGCCTTGGTTAGTTTGGGACTTGTTTTTTGTTCCTCTGTAGGGAGTAATAGTTACCTCATCCCTATACAACCCCCAACTTGCTCTTCTAGATAAGATTACAAGACTCTTGAGCCTCAGAAAATGTTGGCATAGTGGTAGCCTAGACATAAATGAGCCTACTTGAGCTTCGGTAAGGGAAAAGCAGCTGGTTCTTGGCCCTTGTAGAGCCCACAGGACATTGGGGCCTCTTTACTTTTAAAGACTCCAGAAGTTATCTCTCCTGATTCTCCCCATACACATGCACACTTGGTTTGGGAATTTATTCCGAAACAGCAAGAGGAGGAAAGCTGTTGCCAGACACTTTAGGCAGCAGCTTATTTCCTCCAGAGCAAAAGAATCAGGCATGTTGAAATCCAACAAATGTCGGCCCTGACATTTGCTGTCGGGAGATAGTCCATAGGCCCCCGATTGCCTGCAAATCCCTCAGAAATTGGTGGGTTCAACCAACTTTAATCTTATGTGTATGGCCAGCACCAATGCACAGTTCACTGAAAAGCATACGATTACCATGACCAAATACCCCGGGGGCCTCATCAAGGTTGTTAAGACAATAGGAAACATCCATTCATTAAGTCTTATCAGTCTGGTCAATGTGCATTAATACACAATGAGATAATTGGCAATGAAATGTACATTATACGTTCTCAATAATTTACCAGAAAGGACATCTCGGAGGGATTACTGATGGAAGTGTCCTATTTGCTACAGCCACATTCTGAGATATCCACCACAGGGTCTATTATGTACAATGTGTCTTAAGATGGCCATATACCTTGTTAACCAAACTGTTGCCCGAATGCTATTTCTTTGATTTGATTAGAATTCAGCTTATTCCTCTAAGCCTTCAGGCAAAGAAGACTGCTGGAGACCACTGGAGACTGAGCCATCAGAGCAGCTTACAATGCATTGGAGTGAATGCAAGCTGTAGAAAAAATTTTTTGGAAATATTTATTTTTATTTATAATTATAAGTTTTTTTTGTTTTGTTTTTTTATTAAACAAATTTTTATTTGGTTTTCAAGCAATTTACATGGAAAAACATGTAAGCCAGGACAATCCCCTGGCCTACGAACAAGTCTAATATAGAACTAACATAAGAACTGAGTCGTAGTTCTACATTTTGCCCACTATAATAATCATCATCCCAATTAACCCTACCCAACCCTCCCCTTCAAGAGAGGTCAAACACACTGGGAGAGAGGATTCATATTTTATTTATCTCTCTTCCAACTGTCCCACATCTTATCCAATCGTAATTCTTGTTTCTTGTTCCCCTTTACCGATAGTTTCTCAAACTTCATGATTTTATCAACCAAATTATCCCAATGACCAAGGCTTGGGACCCAAATGATCAATAGCTTGACGCAAAAAAAAAAAGTTTTCTTAGGAGGAGCTCTTGTGCTGCAGTCCCTTCTTGGATTCCCAGTATCACTTGGAGCGGGGATATGTTAATTTCCACCTGTAATCTTAATTGAATTTCTGCCAGTATTTCCTGCCAAAATGTGTTGATTTCTGGGCATGACCATATTAAGTGTACGAAGAATATTTATTAAAAGTTTTAATAGACAAATTATTTAAAGGTATCTATAACCTTTATAGCGGTCCTTTCAGCAGGGTTTTTTTTAGGGTAAAAAGTAAGGGCATGGCTGTAAAGGGCTTTTAACCTTGAATCTGTACATACGTGTTACCATGAAATGTGGATCCATAACTTAGCACTTCCTAATAGGGTTCCAATTCTATAAATGGATCCAATCCGCACTATGGCCAGGCTTGTATTAAAAGGATACTCTGCCCTAGACATCTTATCCCCTAGCCAAAGGATAGGGGATAAGATGTTTGATCGTGGGGTCGCTGGGGACGCCCCGCGATCTTGGCTGCGGCACCCCAGACATCCAGTGCACAGAGCAAACTTCGCTCTCTGCCGGATGACTGATGATGCGGGGCAGAGGCTCATGATGTCACGGCCACGCCCCCTCAATGCAGGTCTATGGGAGTGGGCATGATGGCTGTCACGCCCCCTCCCATAGACTTGCATTGAGGGGGCGTGGCCCTGACATAACGAGCCTCCGGTGCTGCATCTGACCCTCTAAACAAATGCCGGGAGCAGCATGGAGATTGTGGGGGTCCCCAGCGGCGGGACACCCGCGATCAGACATCTTATCCCCTATCCTTTGGATAGGGGATAAGATGTCTAGGGGCGGAGTACCCCTTTAAACCTGCATTCTATCGCACCTCCATTTGCTGTGCAGTTGAATTTAATCTATTGCTCTCTGTTATCAGCCGTTTTAGATTAGGGAGAAGCTGATCCCAGTGTACTCCAACTGGATGGACTCTCCCTTGATCGCCCCCATTACTTTACTTATCTCCAGGTCTGAGAACCTCCAAAAACATTTCCATATGTATCCTACAGCAATTTTACTCCTATAAGCTGCTGCTTTTCAGTTTAGTAGCCCTTTAAAATTCCAGCATTGATGTTGTTTTTTTTATCATTAGAGGCTGCCATGTCTCCTGTGAAAGGACGAAATTGATGTGCAAGAAGAATACTACAGTTTAAATGGAGAAAGGCTTTGGGTCCAGCTGGCAGCACTGTACGGGAACCCCAGCTGCAGATGCCCACAATGAAATAAAGTTCCCCATTTGCCTTTGCAGCAAATGTCTCATAAATGAAACTAGCTATTTTTTCTTCTCTCCAAACCCAAGGTAGCTGCGCCTAATCAGCTTTCACATCTTTTCAGTGTTGTGGTCACTGAGGCAGCAGTAACAGAGAAAAAATGACCCGTCTACACCCAAACAATAAGAGAATACCCCTTTTAATGTTGACAACGCCCACGCTTTTCTCTTCCTTGCAAGACTCCCCACGTAGATGCAACTGTCTGACCAGCCTTCCTCTGAACAACTTAATTAAGCAAAAGAAAAAGTGTCAGTTTCTGCCAACCTCACAGAAATACCGAGCTGTGGGGAAAAAGAAAGGGCCCGCTGCATTAACCCGAATTCCTAAACTGGCTCAGAAGAGAAAACTCGTGCTTTCCATCAGTGCCAG
This sequence comes from Hyla sarda, assembly GCF_029499605.1. NCBI lineage: Eukaryota > Metazoa > Chordata > Amphibia > Anura > Hylidae > Hyla > Hyla sarda. Next base: position 481,267,343 of record NC_079190.1, on the reverse strand, counting down.
GAATAAGCTCACATGCTATTGTTGTCATTCAAATGAACAGGGCCCGCTGCCTCATGAACCATATCAAACATAGTTAATTAAAACTGGGATAATGGTCCGTAGGGTACGGGCCGCCGCACCTCCCTCCAGTACAGTACACTGCATGGCACCGAGGGGTGTCCGCAGAGATAAGTGAGAAGTCAGTGGGTTTTAGGCACAGTATATACAGTAGTTTTTAAAGGGCATTTCCATGCGGATTGCATCCATGTATTAGACTGGGGCTCCATGGTGATTCTTACTCAGAAAAAGTCATAGTTGACTTGTGACAATCACAATACATCCAATATCTATCTATCTTCTTATCTATCTCATATCTATCTATCTCATCTATCTATTTATCTATCTATCTCATCTATCTATCTATCTATCTCATATCTATCTATCTATCTCATATCTATCTATCTCATCTATCTATCTATCTATTTCATATCTATCTATCTATCTCATATCTATCTATCTGCTATCTATCTATCTATCTATCTATCTCATATCTCATCACTTGTGCTGCACCGGTTCTCTGGAATGCTATACCTCAATCCCTCAGACTCAACAACAACATCCATAGTTTCAAACATGGCCTGAAAACACATCTCTTCAGACAGGCCTATAACATTGTCAGGATCCGGGTACTGTGAGGATACTGGTGGTGGATCCTCTATGTCAGTGGGGTGATGACGTGGGCCGTACCAGGGGAACGGAGTCTAAGGGGTTACTGGTTTTCACCAGAGCCCGCCGCAAAGCGGGATGGACTTGCTGCGGCAGGTAACCCCCAGGTCGTTCCACCCGATAGCGACTCAACCCCGACTGACGGCTGAGATAGGCGCAGTTCAAAGGATTAGGCAAGAGCAAGGTCGGACGTAGCAGAAGGTCAGGGCAGGCAGCAAGGATCGTAGTCAGGGGCAACGGCAGAAGGTCTGAAACACTGGCTTGGGACATACAAGGAATGCTTTCACTGGCACAAGGGCAACAAGATCCGGCAATACTGGGAAGGGGAAGTGAGGTAATATAGGCTAGGGCACTGGTGAAGTTACTAATTGGACCAGGCGCCAATCAGCGACGCACTGGCCCTTTAAATCATATCCCCAACATATCCCCAACATATCCTCAACATATCCCCAACATATCCCCAACATATCCTCAACATATCCCCAACATATCTCCAACATATCCTCCACATATCCCCAACATATCCCCAACATATCCCCAACATATCCTCAACATATCCTCAACATATCCTCAACATATCCCCAACATATCTCCAACATATCCTCAACATATCCCCAACATATCCTCAACATATCCCCAACATATCCCCAACATATCCTCAACATATCCCCAACATATCCTCAACATATCCTCAACATATCCTCAACATATCCCCAACATATCCTCAACATATCCCCAACATATCCCCAACATATCCCCAACATATCCTCAACATATCCCCAACATATCCCCAACATATCCCCAACATATCCCCTACATATCCCCAACATATCCTCAACATATCCTCAACATATCCCCAACATATCCCCAACATATCCTCAACATATCCCCAACATATCCCCAACATATCTCCAACATATCCTCAACATATCCCCAACATATCCTCAACATATCCCCAACATATCCCCAACATATCCTCAACATATCCCCAACATATCCTCAACATATCCTCAACATATCCTCAACATATCCCCAACATATCCCCAACATATCCCCAACATATCCCCAACATATCCCCAACATATCCCCAACATATCCTCAACATATCCTCAACATATCCCCAACATATCCCCAACATATCCCCAACATATCCCCAACATATCCTCAACATATCCCCAACATATCCTCAACATATCCCCAACATATCCTCAACATATCCTCAACATATCCCCAACATATCCCCAACATATCCCCAACATATCCCCAACATATCCCCAACATATCCCCAACATATCCTCAACATATCCTCAACATATCCCCAACATATCCCCAACATATCCCCAACATATCCCCAACATATCCCCAACATATCCCCAACATATCCCCAACATATCCTCAACATAGTTATTGTGTAATATTTTGTCTGATACTTGTCTTTGTTTGTACCCCATAATTGTAAGCGCTGCAGAATCTGTAGGCGCTATATAAATAAAATTATTATTATTATTATCTATCTATCTGCTATCTATCTATCTATCTATTTTGCGATATTAGCTCCACAGAACCTGTCAAATAGCACCAAAACTCGCAGACAGAATTAGGGTCACGAAAGAAATGTTAAAACAGGGCTTCTTCTGTCTTTATTGGTCAGTAACAAATACAGCTTTCACACTTCAAACAGTCTAAAAACCTGGAAACTGGGGAATGAAAGGCCCCACTACCAAAGCTGCCTTTTATCCCATAAAAATACAAGCCTAATAACAGGACTTGCCAAGATCCTTAGCAAGCAAAGTTTTGCCAGGTATTTTACTATTTCTGGATTTGCCACATCTCACCCAGCTTTCCTTGAATAAGATATGTGCTTCCCGAAACCTGATCACCACATATGATAGGTATATAGATATTCCTAATGACTATTCCTGTCACTGTCTCACATTATCTATTCATATCATATCTATTTATCTATCTATCTGTCTGTCTATTCATAACTATCTATCTATCTATCTCATATCTATCTATCACTCATATCTATCTATCTATCTCATATCTATCTATCTATCTCATATCTATCTATCTCATATCTATCTATCTCATATCTATCTATCTCATATCTATCTATCTATCTCATATCTATCTATCTCATATCTATCTATCTCATATCTATCTATCTATCTATCTATCTATCTATCTCATATCTATCTATCTCATATCTATCTATCTCATATCTATCTATCTATCTATCTATCTATCATATCTATCTAACTATCATATCTCATATCTATCTATATATCTATCTTTTCTTTCATAACTATCTAAAAACCTCTTTCAGAAGAGTCAACCCCGCAGAAGAACTACAGTAGAGAAAACTGCTAAAAAGAAGTCAGATCGCACAGGGCACCACAGTTTGCTGTATATTGGGCTGTGTAGCCACAGACTGGTCAGGTACCCATGCTGACCCCTGTCCACTGCTGAAAGAATCAACAATGGGCGCATGAGCATCACAACTGGACCATGGAGCAATGGAAGAAGGCGGCCTGGTCTGAGGCGTCATGTTTTCTTATACATCATGTGGACGGCCGGGTATGGGGCAGAGATGGCACCAGGATGCACTATAAGAAGAAGCCAAGCTGGCAGAGGCAGTGTGATGATCTGGACCATATTCTACTGGAAACCTTGGCTCCTGGCATCATGTGGATATAACTGTAGAACGTCTCACCTACCTAAATATTGTACAGAGATGGCAGCAGGATTCCCTCGTGGCAGAGGCCTTTTTCAGCAGGATAATGCCCTGGGCACACTGAAAAAATGTCTCAGGGATGAGTAACATTACAAAGAGATCAGAGTGGGGACTTGGCTTTCATAGTCCCCAGATTTCAATCCAATCAATCATCTGTGGGATGTGCTGGAAATAGGATCTATGGAGCCGCACCTTACAACATACAGGACCTAAAGTGTCTGGTGCTGACGTCTTGGTGAAAATACAACAGGACACCTAGTGATGTCTGGGCCTCACAGGGAACATACACAATACTAGGCAGCTGGTTTTAATATTATGGCTTTTTAGTATATACCATATATACTCAAGCATAAGCCGTCCCGAATATAGGCCGAGGCTCCTAATTTCCCCGCAGAAATCCAGGAAAAGTTATTGACTCTACTATAAGCCTAGGGTGGGAAATACATCATCCCCCCCTGTCATCATCCAGACCCCCGTCATCATCACCGCCTGTCATTACCACTCCGTCATCATCCCCCTCGTCATCATCCCCCACGTCATTATCACCCTCGTCATCATCCCCCTCGTCATCATCCCCCTCGTCATCATCACCCTCGTCATCATCCCCCTCGTCATCATCACCCTCGTCATCATCCCCCTCGTCATCATCACCCTCGTCATCATCACCCTCGTCATCATCCCCCTCGTCATCATCCCCCTCGTCATCATCCCCCTCGTCATCATCCCCCTCGTCATCATCATCCTCTTCATCATCCCCCTCGTCATCATCACCCTCTTCATCATCCCCCTCTTCATCATCCCCCTCGTCATCATCACCCTCTTCATCATCCCCCTCGTCATCGTACCCCTCGTCATCATCCCCCTCGTCGTCATCACCCTCGTCATCATCCCCATCGTCGTCATCACCCTCGTCATCATCCCCCTCGTCATCATCACCCTCGTCATCATCCCCCTCGTCATCATCACCCTCGTCATCATCTCCCTCGTCATCATCCCCCTCGTCATCATCACCCTCGTCATCATACCCCTCGTCATCATCCCCCTCGTCATCATCTCCCTCGTCATCATCACCCTCGTCATCATCCCCCTCGTCATCATCCCCCTCGTCATCATCCCCCTCGTCATCATCACCCTCGTCATCATCCCTCTCGTCATCATCACCCTCGTCATCATCCCCCTCGTCATCATCACCCTCGTCATCATCACCGCCTGTCAATCCCTTCTCAGTGGTCTTCAACCTGCGGACCTCCAGATGTTGCAAAACTACAACTCCCAGAATGCCCGGACAGCCTTCGGCTGTCCGGGCATGCTGGGAGTTGTAGTTTTGAAACATCTGGAGGTCCGCAGGTTGAAGACCACTGCGGCTTTTGTCATCATCCAGACCCCCCTTTTGTTTTCTTCTCACCTCCCCTCGGTGGGAAGGAAGGGTGAGCTGGTCCGGGCCATCTATGCTGCAGGGACCGTCCGGTAGGGAGGGTTAGCCGTTCAGGGCTGTCCGTCTTCACCGGGAGGCCCTCTTCTCCGCTCCGATGGCTATCCGGGCATGCTGGGAGTTGTAGTTTTGCAACATCTGGAGGTCCGCAGGTTGAAGACCACTTAGAAGGGATTGACAGGTGGAGATGGACGGCCGGGACCTTTCCCTCACAGCTAAAGCCAGAACCGTTTTTTTTTTTTGTTCACTCGAGTATAAGCCGAGGGGGGCGTTTTGAGCACGAAAAATCGTGCTGAAAAACTCGGCTTATACTCGAGTATATACGGTATCTATTTCTCTAAAAAAAATTATAAATAATAGATAAATAAATAGATTGATTGATAGATAGATATGAAACAGATAAACAGATAGATAAAAGATAGATAAAAAGATAAATATGAGATAGATAGATAGATATGAGATAGATAGATATGAGCGATAGATAAATAAAAAAGATAGATATTAGATAGGTAGGTAGATAGACATGAGATAGATAGATAAGAGATAGATATTAGATAGGTAGGTAGATATATATGAGATAGATAGATAGATAGATAAAAATATAGATATTAGATAGGTAGGTAGATAGATATGAGATATATAGATAAAAAGATAGATATTAGATAGGTAGGTAGATAGATATGAGATATATAGATAAAAAGATAGATATTAGATAGGTAGGTAGATAGATATGAGATAGATAGATAAAAAGATAGATATTAGATAGGTAGGTAGATAGACATGAGATAGATAAATAAAAATATAGATATTAGATAGGTAGGTAGATAGATATGAGATAGATAGATAAAAAAGATAGATATTAGATAGGTAGGTAGATAGATATGACATAGATAGATAAAAAGATAGATATTAGATAGGTAGGTAGATAGATATGAGATAGATAGATAAAAAGATAGATATTAGATAGGTAGGTAGATAGATATGAGATAGATAGATAAAAAGATAGATATTAGATAGGTAGATAGATATGAGATATATAGATAAAAAGATAGATATTAGATAGGTAGGAAGATAGACATGAGATAGATAAATAAAAATATAGATATTAGATAGGTAGGTAGATAGATATGCGATAGATAGATAAAAAGATAGATATTAGATAGGTAGGTAGATAGACATGAGATAGATAAATACAAATATAGATATTAGATAGGTAGGTAGATAGATATGCGATAGATAGATAAAAAGATAGATATTAGATAGGTAGGTAGATAGACATGAGATAGATAGATAAAAAGATAGATATTAGATAGGTAGGTAGATAGACAGATACATTTCCGCACAATTTACACTGTTACTTACTCAATTGCCAAAGCCAAACTCCCTGTGTATTCTTCTGCCATTGACAAAAAGTGGGAGGTAAAGTAACAAGGCCCGGCTTGATAGATTGCTGTTGTTGGATGAAATTTATGACCTAGTACTTCCTCTGGAAGACTTCCCACGTTGAATTGTTGAACATCACTGACCCTAATGCCCAACACAAGGAGGGTGGGAACTTACACAGATGTCTGGTAACTGTGGAAGGTGCAAGACTCCAGAAGAAGAACCTCCGTGTCATCTATTGGAGAGTAGCCTTTCGCAGGGGTCAGGGGGAGGCCCTGGCCAGGGTGTGGGGCGCAGTGTTTTGGTGCAGTTTGTTTTTTGATTAGTGCAGTTCATGACCAGGGCACCCACCTGAATAACAATCAGGCTAATTCCCAGAATGACTGCGGCTGACTACAGGGTGCACAAGGAGCCCTAACATATGGATCTGAGCCCTGGGAAAGTCAGAACCTTATAGGACCCAGATGGCTCATCCTAGCGCATCTGGAGCCAAACTGGAAATGTCTTTACAATACTCTATATGAATGGAGGACACACGGCTCGAAGACCGGATTAGCATATCTGTTTATAGCACGATATTCCCCCCTGCCTGTTGTTCTCTTAACCTACCCTATTGGCACTTCTAATGGTTCACTTAGGACTTGTTCCATAGAATCTAAATTCTTGGGGTTTGAATTATCAATAATGTCGTAAAAAGCCTAATTTTATGTGGTGGTAAAAATGGCAAAATACGTCAAAATCACAATTGTGACACTTTTGTTTTCCACCTAATAAGTAAAGTTGGACAATAAGTAAAGTTGTAAGGCACTCTAAACTGTCAAGGGACAAGGACATTTACTGTATACAAAGTGCATAAATTTGGCGCACGTCATGTACTGCACCATTTTTGGCACAATTCCCCCCCCCCCACGAACTGTTTTAGTATTTTAGAATCTGAATACATGCACACAGACTCCTCAGGACCTTGCCATACACCTTCAAAACCTAACAAAGTTCGCAGACACTTGTCCAGCTCACCAAAACCCCTCCAATGTGCACGGATCGGTGTCCAGCCAACACCCAATAGTAGAACAAAGAAGCAGAGGATCCAGCACTATTCTTCGCAGCTTTATTGAAACACAGCACACGGATGAAATCGGCCAACACATCAAACGCGTTTCGAGCGCATGCGCTCTTTTTCGGTGATGTCACAAGTAACTCCAGGTGAGGTTAAATACCTTTCCATCACTGGGATGGAAAGGTATTTAACCTCACCTGGAGTTACTTGTGACATCACCGAAAAAGAGCGCATGCGCTCGAAACGCGTTTGATGTGTTGGCCGATTTCATCCGTGTGCTGTGTTTCAATAAAGCTGCGAAGAATAGTGCTGGATCCTCTGCTTCTTTGTTCTACCTTCAACACCTGTCTGAGGATTTCTCACCAAGCAGAAGAATGAAGGAAAATTGCCCAACGTTCCCCCCCCCCCCCCCCCACCAACCCCCCTCCCGGATGAATGCTGCGTATCCCGCTCAGTGTTGGGCAATGCTCGGAAACCCTAATGGCAATGAATTAGGAGCTGGTCACACATGCGAGGTGCATTCATTCATTAGAGGGACATTTCTGTGATCAGCAGGGGTCCCAGTGATTGAACCTCCATTGATAAGCTTGTTTTTCCCAATCCTGGGAATAATGGATAACTTTTTGAAATGGGCATCTCTCTATAAAGTCTTGAAATAAATTCCTACCAACGTCTACTCTCTTTTAGGCAAAATAAGTGTTAAACAACTTTTGGCCAAAGTAGAGAATATTTTCGATATTTTTTTCCAACAATCCTATCGGAATTTGGTGTTGGAGAAGAAATCATCTAAAAAAGTAAGGTTTAGTGGACATTTCTGTTGGAAGACCAAGACCCTTACCGATCTTGAGAATTGCATTTGTATTTTTGACATGCATAGTGGTTCCAACATTCCACTAAGGAGAGACCCTCTCTGGAGAAGCTGATGGTCTGGAACCATCCAATATCAGATAAGCATGTTAGGCACCTTAAAGGGGTATTCCAGGAAAACCTTTTATTATTTTTATTTTTTTTATATTAACTGGCTCCAGAAAGTTAAACTGATTTGTAAATTACTTCTGTTAAAAAATCGTAATCCTTCCAATAATTATCAGCTGCTGAAGTTGAGTTGTTCTTTACTGTCTGACAACAGTGCTCTCTGCTGACATCTCTGCTTGTCTCGGGAACTGCACAGAGTAGAAGAGGTTTGCTATGGGGATTTGCTTCTACTCTGGACAGTTCCCGAGACACGTGTCATCAGAGAGCACTTAGACAGAAAAGAACAACTCAACTTCAGCAGCTCATAAGTACTGAAGAGATTAAGATTTTTTAATAGAAGTAATTTACAAATCTGTTTAACTTTCTGGAGTCAGTTGATATATAAAAACATTTTTTTTCCTGGATAACCCCTTTAATTCTTGCTTTTCCCCAGAGGAAACAAATGCTTTCCCCAAAAATTCCAGCATGGCCGATTCTCCTCATCCCCAACAAAGCATGGCCGACAAGGTCTACTGAGACCTGTACACGTCAAACTTTCAGCAGATTTTGCCAAAAACCAGGTCACATGACAAACCTTTGGTGTGTATGGACAACATTAATCCTCTGTTAATGAGAGGTAATTTCATTACAAGGAGAGCAGAAGTATTAAAGGGGTACTCCGGTGAAAACCTTTTTTCTTTTAAATCAACTGGTGGCAGAAAGTTAAACATATTTGTAAATTAATTCTATTTAAAAATCCTAATGCTTCCTGTACTTATTAGCTGCTGAATACTACAGAGGAAATTCTTTTCTTTTTGGAATGCTCTCTGATGACATCACGAGCACAGTTCTCTCTGCTGACGTTATTATAATAATAAAACTGCTTCATTTATTGTTGTCCTTAGTAGGATTTGAACCCAAGGCCCCAGCACAGCAAGGCAGCAGTCCTAACCACTGAGCCACCATGCTACCCTTAGCATATATCTGCTATTCATGGTTGCTAAAATGGACAGAGATGTCAGCAGAGAGCACTGTGCTCGTGATGTCATCAGTGTTCCAAAAAGAAAGGAATTTCCTCTGTAGCATTCAGCAGCTAATAAGTACTGGAAGGATTAAGATTTTTTAATAGAAGTCATTTACAAATATGTTTAACTTTCTGCCACCAGTTGATTTAAAAGAAAAAAGATTTTCACCGGAGTACCCCTTTAACTAAGCCGGACCGTATTCAGGCTGTCACCGCGGACAATGCTCATCTCGGCGCTGTTGTCTCCACATGACATGTTACTATTTTGTCAGTCAAATCAAGTTTCTATTCTTCCTCCTGACAGAACTCATTCCGCTCATGTCCGCTGTCCTGACATAACTCAATTTTTTATTTATTCCTTGCTATATGTTTTGTGATTCCTTTTTTCTCTCTAAATTAAAATGCAAGTTTTTCTAGAAGTAACATTGGGTCTTTTGTGGTAAAATGTTCTCACACTGTAGTAAAAGGGAGTTGTTGTCAAGGTAGTCTTACCACTACTATTCATTTCTATAAGCATTGGATACAAATACAGTTGTATTATACTATTTAAGCATCGCTAGTGTGGTGTCCCAGCACAGGATGTCGTCCTGTGGGTTAAAGATTGCCTCAGGCATCCCTGCTGTCTCTGTGCTGAGCCCACCGCTCCATAGTACAGTGGTCCCTCAAGTTACAATATTAATTGGTTCCGGGACGACCATTGTATGTTGAGACTAGAGATGAGCGAACTTACAGTAAATTTGATTCGTCACGAACTTCTCGGCTCGGCAGTTGGTGACTTATCCTGCATAAATTAGTTCAGCTTTCAGGTGCTCCGATGGGCTGGAAAAGGTGGATACAGTCCTAGGAGACTCTTTCCTAGGACTGTATCCACCTTTTCCAGCCCACCGGAGCACCTGAAGGCTGAACTAATTTATGCAGGATAAGTCATTAACTGCCGAGCCGAGAAGTTCGTGACGAATCGAATTTACTGTAAGTTCGCTCATCTCTAGTTGAGACCACAACTCTATGGAAACCTGGTAATTGGTTCTGAAGGCACCAAAATGTCATCCAAAAATAGGAAAAAGTGAGAATTAATGAAAAATAAGTAGATGAAGCAAATCCTTACATAGAAAAGTAAGAAAGATCTGCTGGGAGCTGTAAATCACTGTCTATGTCAGTGTTTCCAAACCAGGGTGCCTCCAGCTGTTGCAAAACTACAACTCCCAGCATGCCCGGATAGCCAATGGGTGTCCGGGCATGCTGGGAGTTGTAGTTTTGCAACCGCTGGGGGCACCCTGCTTGGGAAACACTGGTCTATGTAGAGGACAGGAGCTTCTTCGGGGTCCTGTACAGAACACAGGGTCCTACAAAAAGTAACATGGAGCTGCCCTCACCTGATGCCCAAAGGGGCAGGTAACCCTGGCACAGGTAAAGAGTACAGAACATGTAATACCTCCCTGTACTGTAGAGGGCGCTACCAGACACCATTCAGTGCATACACTTCAGTAATACAGGTAAAGAGTACAGAACATGTAATACCTCCCTGTACTGTAGGGGGCGCTACCAGACACCAGTCAGTGCATACACTTCAGTAATACAGGTAAAGAGTACAGAACATGTAATACCTCCCTGTACTGTAGGGGGCACTACCAGACACCAATCAGTGCATACACTTCAGTAATATAGGTAAAGTGTACAGAACATGTAATACCTCTCTGTACTGTAGGGGGTGCTACCAGACACCAGTCAGTGCATACACTTCAGTAATACAGGGTTTTTACCAGTAAATTGCCCATTCTGATTGGTCGGTTCTTCCAGCCATTGACACGTTTCACAGATCTGGACTGTCTGTACATTGTATGTTGAGTCTGGTTTCAAGTTACAATGGTCCAGAAAAGACCATTGTATGTTGAATCTATTGTATGTTGAGGCCATTGTAAGTTGAGGGATCACTGTATATTCTGTTACATTGTGGCGTATTAAGTTATAGTTAATTGTGTACTGTCTTGTTAAGGGATTGTGGCAGAGTGGACCAGGTGACCCTGACGCCTCAATGGGGCACACCAACGACACCCCTTAAGTAATGTAGGGGGGGGAGGAGTTGTAGTGACTGAGTTTTGTCAGGTCTGGAGTCTTTGACCCTGGGTTCACTTGGGGAGTTGTCTTTGATGTGTAACTATAATGGTTTGTACAAGACAAGTAGTAGAGTTACAGATATAGTTTGCAAACAAGATTTACCTTTACTAAGGTCGAATGTACACAATCCAAATCATATATTGGTCACAGTTCCCTTTAGTGCTTTGTTAGCAGTGATAAAAACAGCCCAATATAAATAATTATATACTAAAAAGGGCATACACAGGTTGGCTATCTGAGAAAACTTGTACTCATGGTTGCATGTATTACGGTCCCCTATCCAGGGCATAATACTGTTGATTTTGACATGTAAGGCCCGTGGCACTATCTACAGCTGGAAGTCCACAAAGAGTTAGGTTTGCAGAAGAGTACTTGCTCAGCTATTCCCTATACTGTCTAGACCAGTGTTTCCCAAGCAAAGTTCTCAAGTACCCCCAACATGTCATGTTTTAAGGATTTAAAGTACCCATACACTTTAGTCAAAAGTTGGCTGGACCCCCAGTCGACTTTAAAGGGGTACTCCGGTGAAAATCTTTTTTCTTTTAAATCAACTGGTGGCAGAAAGTTAAACATATTTGTAAATGACTTCTATTAAAAAAATCTTCATCCTTCCAGTACTTATTAGCTGCTGAATGCTACAGAGGAAATTCCTTTCTTTTTGGAACACTGATGACATCCCGAGCACAGTGCTCTCTGCTGACATCTCTGTCCATTTTAGCAACCATGCATAGCAGATGCATAGCAGATGCATAGCAGATGCATAGCAGATGTATGCTAAGGGCAGCATGGTGGCTCAGTGGTTAGCACTGCTGCCTTGCAGTGCTGGGGACTTGGGTTCAAATCCCACTAAGGACAAAAAGAAATGAAGCATTATTATTATTATAATAACGTCAGCAGAGAGAACTGTGCTCGTGATGTCATCAGAGAGCATTCCAAAAAGAAAAGAATTTCCTCTGTAGTATTCAGCAGCTAATAAGTACAGGAAGGATTAGGATTTTTTAATAGAAGTAATTTACAAATATGTTTAACTTTCTGCCACCAGTTGATTTAAAAGAAAAAAGGTTTTCACCGGAGTACCCCTTTAACCAGACCGACTGACTCTTCTAATTGTATGAGGCAGAGGTGGCTCCTGAGTCTTTTCAATAGATGGTGTTGGGAAAGAGAAGGATTGGACATGTTGAATTTCAACTGCCCCACTCTTTTGTTCTCAGATATAAGAGATAAGCCACTGTGAGAGCTTTCTGGCAACAGCTTACTCCTCCTTTCTCCATTGAGGACACATGAACTTCCGGACACGCCAAACATTTATGTGTATAATGAGATCAGGAAAGATTGCAACAAATGTTAGTATGACAGCTATTGAAGGTATATGAGCACCCTTAGACTCTGCATACTAAGTTTGACCCTCTGCCGGCTTATTATACATTAGTGTACATTCTCTTTTTTACTGTATTAAACAGTTTAGTCAACTATGAGGTTTACTGCAAACAACACAATGCCCAGCATACTTTTTTTTTTTTTTTTTACAATTGGAGTCAATGGGCAATGTAGGCCATTGTACGCCTATATAGTGGCATGTGTCGAAGCCTTCCATCAGAGGTACAGTGGGGCAAAAAACTATTTAGTCAGCCAATTGTGCAAGTTTTCCCACTTAAAAAAAGATGAGAGAGGTCTCTCAGACAAGTGGGGCGTAAATACCCTCGGGCAGAATATAGAATATTTGACACAGCCCTGACCTCAGTATCGGAGGAAAGGGATTTAGGAGTAATTATTTCAGAAGACTTAAAGGTAAGAAGACAATGTAATAGAGCAGCAGGAAACGCTAGCAGAATGCTTGGATGTATAGGGAGAGGTATAAGCAGTAGAAAGAGAGAAGTGCTCATGCCGCTGTACAGAACACTGATGAGACCTCAATTGGAGTATTGTGCGCAGTACTGGAGGCCGTATCTACAGAAGGATATAGATACTCTAGACAGAGTTCAAAGAAGATACTAAATTAGTACATGGATTGCAGGATAAAACTTACCTGGAAAGCTTAAAGGACCTTAACATGTATAGAAGAAAGAAGAGACAGAGGGAATATGATAGAGACTTTATATACATAAAGGGAATCAACATGGTAAAGGCGGAGAGCATATTTAAAAGAAGGAAAACTACCACAAGAGGATATAGTTTTAAATTAGAGGGGCAAAGGTTTCTGCATTAATATCAGGAAGTATTACTTTACTGAGAGAGTAGTGGATGCATGGAATAGCCTTCCTGCAGAAGTGGTCGCTGCAAATACAGTGAAGGAGTTTAAACATGCATGGGATAAGCATAAGGCTATCCTTCATATAAGATAGGGCCAGGGACTATTCATAGTATTCAGATTATTGGGCAGACTAGATGGGCCAAATGGTTCTTATCTGCCGACACATTCTATGTTTCTATGCCCCTTGCTTAAGCCAGAACATGTCTGGGCCTGTCTGAAGTTTTCTAAAGAGCATTTGGATGACCCAGAAGAGTATTGGGAATGTGGTGTCCCGGCACCGTATTTCATACTGTGCCTTGGTGGTGGGGGGGTCCCCAAAGTCAGAGTCCCTAGGACTGTCGGTTGCTTTCCCAATTCGCCCCTAGTTACCCCTTAGTAAGTTAAAATTTATAACAATTATAATTGTAAATATGTATATTGCATTACTCGTTTGGCATCGCAGGACCTTAGGTCATGTGACCAGTTATTCAGAACTCTATGGTATGTTAAAGGACCTTAGGTGGTTCTTGTGTCACGTGTTCACCCACAATGCCGTGTAACGGTGAGTGACAGTTGTTATGGACCAATCCAAAACAGCTCAGCCCCTGCCCATATAAGGGAGCTGCGGCCATTAATCTCTCTCTTGGGTTGCTGATTCTGGATGAGGTAGGATCTCCGCAACTTTCAAGTACGTTTACTAGGCCAAAGCCTTGCGGCCTCGGCCTATACCAAAGCTGTTATACATCAACAATTCCCTGCTACTCTCCGCAAGATCACTGGACCTAAATGCACCCCTAAATCCAGCGGATCTATGCTACGGAATCTTCTAAAAGCTATATTAAGCTTATCTGATCCCAACCAACTGTCAATCACTGTTCAACTAGAAAGAGACTTTGTTATCTGGACTGTTATTGCTATTACCTGCTACAGAAAATCTTCAGTAAAAGTTCCTGCAAGTTTTCAGTTCAACAGTGGTTGTGGACAATCTAATTATTATGCATTCACCTATCGCTCTTGGGAAGGGTGGCGATAGGCCCAGCACTATTACAGTATTTTAACCCTCAACCTTGTGTCACGAGTGACAAGGGTTAACAGTGCCCTTTATTATCCAGAACAGCAACACCCCTACTACCCTACACCCCCCCGAGGCGTACCACAGGAGAATATCATATGGTCAGATGAAACCAAACTTTTTGGTAAAAACTCATGTTTGGAGGAGAAAGAATGCTGAGGTGCATCCAAAGAACACCAAACCTACTGTAAAGCATGGGGTGGAATGCTTTACAGTAGGTGTAAAGCATGATGTATGCTTTGGGGCTGTTTTTCTGCTAAGGGACCAGGACAACTGGTCCGTGTAAAGGAAAGAATGAATGGGGCCATGTATCATGAGATTTTGAGTGAAAACCTCCTTCCATCAGCAAGGACATTGAAGATGAAATGTCTGGGTCTTTCAGAATGACAATGATCCCAAACACACCGCCCGGGCAACGAAGGAGTGGCTTCATAAGAAGCATTTCAAGGTCCTGGAGTGGCCTAGCCAGTCTCTAGATCTCAACCCCATAGAAAACCTTTGGAGGGAGTTGAAAGTCTGTGTTGCCTAGCGACAGCCCCAAAACATCACTGCTCTAGAGGAGATCTACATGGAGGAAGGGGCCAAAATACCAGCAACAGTGTCTGAAAACCTTGTGAAGACTTACAGAAAACGCTTGACCTCTGTCATTGTCAACAAAGGGTATATAACAAAGTATTGAGATGAACTTTTGTTATTGACCAAATACTTATTTTCCACCATAATTTGCAAATAAATTCTTAAAAATCAGACAATGTGATTTTATGTATTTTTTTCTCATTCTGTCTCTCATAGCTGAGGTCTACCTATGATGAAAATTACAGGTCTCTCTCATCTTTTTAAATGGGAGAACTTGCACAATTGGTGGCTGACTAAATACTTTTTTTGCCCCACTGAATGCCCCAGGCAATACTGTTATAGTGTATACTTCTTACTGAGGGCTCAGATGTGATGTGAACAGAGGCAAAGCTGTAGCTCAACTACCACTGTATGATCATTTTCCCATCTAATGCAGTTGAATAGATGGAAGTCTCCATACATTATGTCTATACCCTTCACTTCATTGGTGAGACCCAAAAACCCAGTTTTTGAACCATTTTTACTCCATTACTTGAACTCATTATATTTTAATTATTTTGAACCCCCCCTCGTTGATGTCATTGAGTAATGGATTAGAAGCCTTTGTCCTTCTGTCCTTCTTGGGAGCATTCGTTGTGAGGCCAGTATAAATGGTATTACTAGAAGTAGTGAAATAAAATGCTTCTAAGCTATAGTCCTTCCTTCAAAGCTGTTGCCCCAAGCTGTAGTTGATATTGTTTGGTGACCTTTTCACATCGACACTCCACGTCTTTGTGCAATGAAATTAGTCTTCCCAGTCTTGAAGTGAGAGGATTCCGAGAGAGACACTGGAGCTGTCCGCCTCCTTCAATCGCCGGCATAGAGGTGGCATGGCAGGAGTAATTTCCTCTTGAAAACAAGTACGAGATAAAAGTAAAGCCAACAAATTATGGATGACCACTTTGAGCTCCACCTACCAATCTCATTTCCACACTTAAGTGTCTTCGAGCCATGATTATGTTGGACTAAAAAGGGTTTTAGTCTAGTTTTGATCTGGAGCAATATGTAACCCAACTTTGCCCCAGGCCATATCCTCTTCAACATAAATAGGGCTTTACCATTGATCAGCCAGAAGATACAAAATTCAAGTGGGGACTGGAAACTCTACTTGTATTGTCGGCATTAGGAAAACCATTTTAGTGACAACTGGATTGTTCATTGATTTACATAAAGATTAAAACCTTTGCGTCTCCTTTGTTCCTCCCTTTGTACTGTTGTTCTTAGGTGCAACTTGTGACAAAATATTTCTCAATCACATTAATCTGAGACCTAATAGACCTCTTTCAGCTTTATCCTCTACACAGATTCCAATTTAGCCGACTGCAGCTTTTATCTGGTTATTTTCCATGACTCTTCCTTGTGGTTGGGCGATGGTCCTTTCTCATTCATCACAAGGAAGAAAGCTTTAAAGGGGTAGTCCAGTGGTGAACAACTTATCCCCTATCCTAAGGATAGGGGATAAGTTTGAGATCGCGGGGGGTCCGACCGCTGGGGCCCCCTGTGATCTCCTGTACGGAGCCCCGACAGCCCGCGGGAAGGGGGCGTGTCGACCTTCACACGAAGCGGCGGCCAACATGCCCCCTCAATACAACTCTATGGCAGAGCCGAAACGCTGCCTTCGGCAATCTCCGGCTCTGCCATAGAGATGTATTAAGGGGGCGTGTCGACCGCTGCTTCGAGCGGAGGCCGACACCCGCTATCTGGTCGGAGAGCCTGGCCCCCGTACAGAGAGATCGCAGGGGGCCCCAGCCGTCGGACCCCCCGCGATCTCAAACTTATCCCCTAGGGGATACCTTAGGATAGGGGATACGTTTTTCACCACTGGACTACCCCTTTAAACCTTTATTCTGTTATTTGTATTCAATTTGTTTCTGATTGTACTAGTTATGGCAGAACTGTGTTATTCAAACACTAATATGTAGTATCATTATTCATTAGCATCCCTAGCAGGGTCAATACGAGGGGTGAACTATTCATATGGGCACTGAAACAGAAGTAGGGGCTTCTTAAAGGGGTACTCCACCCCTAGACACCTTATCCTCTAACCAAAGGATAGGGTATAAGATGTCTGATCGTGGGGGTCCCGCTGCTGTGGACCCCTGCAGTCTCGGCTGCGGCATCCCAGATATCCGGTGTACGGAGCAAACTTCATTCTGTGCTAGATGACTGGCGATGCTGGGCGGAGACTCGCGATGTCACGGTCACACTCTGCTCATGACATCAGCCATGCCCCCTCAATGCAAGTCTTAGGGTCCCATAGACTTACATTGAGGGGGCGTGGCCATGACATCATGAGCGGGCGTGTCACGACCCCCAGCGTTCAGACATCTTATCCCCTATCCTTTGGATAGGGATAAGATGTGTAGGGGCGGAGTACCCCTTTGAGGTGCCAATATACATTAGATCCCACTGATTTTGTTAGGATTGTTTGATGGTCTAATGGGTCTTAGGGCCATTCTGTTCTTCCCCAACTACTTAAAGGAATATTCTAGCCCTCAAACTTGCACCCCCATTCTACAGGATAGGGGATAAGTGTTGGTGGGAGGGTCCAAACTTTGGGACCCCCTGTGGTCTCTACAATGGAGCCCTGATTATCTGCACTGGATACAGAGGTGGTACACGCTCCATTCATTGTCAATACCAGGCATAGGTAACCTTCGGCACTGCAGATGTTTTGGAATACATGTTAGGATGCTTTGGCAGCATTCTGGCTATAAGTGCATCATGGGAGATGTAGATGTAGTCCAAAACATCTGCAGTGCAGAAGGTTGCCTATCCCTGGTCTGTGCATTTTGCCGGAGATACCCGAGACAGAACTTTCAACAAGCAAAAATAAATAAAAAATAAAATGTGACACTCAAATGCAACTTATTAGCCTAAGGTAGATGGAGGAAGCTTTCCAAATACCAGTATTGAATTGGTGCTGTATAACTTGAGGTACAGCTTCGGTTAAATCTTGATCCCAACTAAGGGTTATGGACCTTAGAAGGGCCAAACGTCATGTGTATGGGGAGATAGGGAGAGATAAGTATCTGCCGAACGAACCATTCAGCCCAAAGCTATTGAAGGTGTATGGCTACCTTAAAGGGGTACTCCTGAGGAAGAACATTTTTTAAAATCAGCACGTGTCAGAAAGTTATACAGATTTGTAAATTACTTCTAGTTAAAAATATTAATCCTTCCAGTACTTAACAGCTGCCGTATGCTTCAGGAAGGAAGTTGTGAAGTTGTTTTCAGTCTGACCACAGTGCTCTCTTCTGCCACCTCTGTCCTTGTCAGAAACTGTCCAGAGCAGGAGCAAATCCCCATTGCAAACCTCTCCTGCTCTGGACAATTCCCGACATGGAAAGAGGTGTCAGCAGGTCAGACTGGAAAGAACTACAAAACTTCCTCTGGAGCATACAGCAGCTGGTAAATACTGGAAGGATTAAGATTTTTTAAAAAGAAGTAATTTACAAATCTGTATAAATTTCTGGCACCAATTAATTAGATTTTTTCCCCCTCTGGAGTACCCCTTTAAGGCTTCAGGATAAGGGTGCAATCACAACCTCTGCATCACTTGATCAGTACATAAAGGGGTATTTCGCTGCTCGGGGTTTAGAACAAACTGTTCCGAACGCTGGAGCCGGCGCCGGAAGCTTGTGATGTTATAGACCCGCACCCTCATGACATCACGCCCAGCCCCCTCAATGCAAGTCTATGGGAGGGGGTGTGACAGCCGTCACACCCCCTCCCATAGACTTGCATTGAGGGGGCGGCTTGTTACGTCATGAGGGGGTGGGTCTATGACGTCATGAGCTTCCGGCGCCGGCTCCAGCGTTTGGAACAGTTTGTTCCAAATGCTGAGCAGCAGAGTACCCCTTTCAACTAAACACACGCATTAGATAGCTGATAGCCGCTGCTAGACAACTCTGGTGGTGGGTAATCTCATCCCTCCCATTAAAAGTTCTGGCAATGTTTAAAACCAATCGTCTCATCTAGAGATGAGCGAACTTACAGTAAATTCGATTCGTCACGAACTTCTCGGCTCGGCAGTTGATGACTTTTCCTGCATAAATGAGTTCAGCTTTCAGGTACTCCCTTGGGCTGGAAAAGGTGGATACAGTCCTAGGAGACTCTTTCCTAGGAATGTATCCACCTTTTCCAGCCCACCAAAAAGCTGAACTAATTTATGCAGGATAAGTCATCAACTGCCGAGCCGAGAAGTTTGTGACGAATCGAATTTACTGTAAGTTCGCTCATTTCTAGTCTCATCCTTTTTCACCCCAACAGCAAGGCCCTCCCCGTATACATATTTTGTGGTGAGCAAGCCCCCCCCCCCCCCAAAAAAAATAAATAAATAAATAAATAAATAAAATAAAAAGCTAATGTACCGTTATATGACTGTTTTATCTATAGGGACATTAGAACAAAAAAATCTTTGATGTCTATTGTTGATATCTCTTCAGTGTATTCATAGTTTTCGAGTATCAGGTTGTCATCTACTCCATGTTTATAATGTGCATTTATATACTTTTTACATTTTATACGGAATCGGCTGTTTGTGTAACTACTATTTGTTTTTTTTGTAATGACATATTTACAGAACAGTTGTTTTAGCCATATTTCCAGCCTGACCTTGACCACAGCTGATGGATTACTAAAATTAGAGAACGTGACATTTTGCCAAATGTTTTTGCCCTCTCCTAAAGCCCAAATGTTTTACATAACCAGATCCAAATTTTATACTGAAGCATTTTATTATTATTATATTAGATGCATATATAATGTTTTTATTTTTCTTATAAATACGTCAGTTATTGACACCAAATATTGCAAAAGAAACAAGTGACCGAATGAGGTTGAATCATTTCAAGCAAAAATGACTATGTTGATGCTTCTTCTTCAACCGCCCCCAGATGAAGCACCCAACAGCAAAACGCACGTCGGGGTAGGTGTACATGATCTGGCCTCCACATGGTAATATTCACGTTATTTGCATGTGTTTTATTATCTTTCTTCAGTATTTAAAGCTCTTATATTTTGCGCTGTTTGATTCCCGCTGTACTTGTGTAGCTTTGGTTTACTACTTGCTGCTTCTATGTGTATTTTATATCTAGTCTTATCCTAGATCCGCTTGACAAAGGCTGCCTGCGTGCAGCTGAAACGTTGCCTTGATGTTTGAATTGGAATAAAGCCACATTCACTTTTCATCTTATTGGAGTGCTACAGTCTTCTCCTTTCTACATTGTGAAGTGTCTCCCGTGACCTGGGATTCCGACCGTGTGCACCCACCTTCGACTTACATTCTACAGAGTGCTGCTCCTTATCCTTTGTTTTTTTAGTCTTATCCTTAGTGTTTTTTTTTTAAGGTCTATTTATGTTTATATTCAATGTATGTGCTGGTGCCATTTTAATACATGTATGTTACATTTTGTATTGTTAATAAAGATTGGTATTTTTTTAATTAATTGATATTGTTGGTGTACTATTATTTTTGTGGATTATAGAGAATAATCCATGAAAGTATATAAACCATGGTTCCTCTCAGCACTATGATCATGGGGCAAAATAGTGATGACCGACAGGGAGTGTTGGAGATTCCATAGCAGTGGTCTCCAAACTGCGGACCTCCACATGATGCAAAACTACAATGCCCAGTATACCTGGACAGCCGTTGCCTGTGACTTTTGCCATGACGTGAAGGCAAAAAATGCATCCACAGCTAGTATGGACCAATAGTGACTGGGGACTTAGGGACTAGCAGGAGTGTAAGATGTAGCTTCTGGGCCCGATGCAAAATCTGCAGCAGGGCCTCATGTGCCAATTATAATACTGGCCTCTTATGGGGCAGATGGGCTTTGGGGCCCCCGGTGCGGCTGCTACATCTGCACCCCTTATAGTTACGCTCAGGGGTCAAGTCCTGGGAAAAAAAACTCTGGGAACTCACCTAAGATTTCTAATTAAGGGTTAGTCCTGCTAATGGGAATGGTGTTCCTGCTGTGAAAAAAAAAGTGCAGGAACTCAGTTATGCACTCATGCAGGACTTGAGCCCTGGTTATACCCTTGGAACAGGTTTTGGATAGGTCAGCTTAGGGTAGTAGTCCCTTAACTTTTGTGTCATGTGACAGTCCTGTATAGCTAACCCAATATTCAATGAAGCTCTTCCTGTATTCAAAGTGCAGTAATGAGACCTCGGGACACTAGGATTCTGTGAACTCCTTGTGCAAATCCAGTAAAAATACAGATGCTTGAATCCATCTTGGTAGGTTACAGCTTTGGAGTCAGAAGAATGGCCACTGTCCCTTTCATTAGTACTTTTATAGGCGCTTTAGTAAATTTAGCAATCCTTAGGTGCTTCCTAAGCACGTGTACATGAAATGGCCAATGCGGACGTACAGTGATCCCTCAACTTACAATGGCCTCAACATACAATCGTTTCAACATACAATGGTCTTTTCTGGACCATTGTAACTGGAAACCAGACTCAACATACAATGCTATGGAATCTGCGAAACGTGTCAATGGCTGGAAGAACCGACCAATCAGAATGGACATTTCACTGGTAAAACCTGGTGTATTCCTAAAGTGCATGCACTGACTGGCTGTCTGGTAGCGCCCCCTAAAGTACAGGGAGGTATTACATGTTCTGTACTCTTTACTAGAGATGAGCGAACTTACAGTAAATTCGATTCGTCACGAACTTCTCGGCTCGGCAGTTGATGACTTTTCCTGCATAAATTAGTTCAGCTTTCCGGTGCTTCCGTGGGCTAGAAAAGGTGGATACAGTCCTAGGAGACTCTTTCCTAGGAATGTTTCCACCTTTTCCAGCCCACCGGAGCACCTGAAAGCTGAACTCATTTACGCAGGAAAAGTCATCAACTGCCGAGCCGAGAAGTTTGTGACGAATTGAATTTACTGTAAGTTCGCTCATCTCTACTCTTTACCTGTGCCAGGGTTAGCTTCTCCTTTGGACACCAGGTGAGGACGACTCCATTTTCCTTTTTTAAGGACACCGCGTGTTCTGTACAGGACCCTGAAGAAGCTCCTGTCCTCTACATAGACCAGTGTTTCCCAAAAAGGGTGCCTCCAGCTGTTGCAAAACTACAACTCCCAGCATGCCCGGACAGCCTTCGGCTGTCCGGGCATGCTGAGAGTTGTAGTTTTGCAACATCTGGGGGCACTCTGGTTGGGAAACACTGAAATAGACAATGATTTACAGCTCCCAGCAGATCTTTCTTACTTTTATATGTAAGGATTTGCTTTATCTATATTAGTTATCTACTTATTTTTCTTTAATCCTCACTTTTTTTTCATATTTTTGGATGACATTTTGGTGGCTTCAGAACCAATTACCAGGTTTCCATAGAGTTCTGGTCTCAACATACAATGGTTTCAACATACAATGGTCGTCCAGGAACCAATTAATATTGTAACTTGAGGGACCACTGTATATGTCCGTTCTCTATCAGTGAGTGTCTGCCCCGGTTGGTTGCTGCCCGAGTAGCAAAATGTAAACTTCACTTCACTCACTCTGCGCATGCAAAACGCGCATCCAGGGATGTCTTTCTGGTGTGGCAGACAGGCAACAGCCGCAACACTGACATGATTAGTATAATTCAGAGAGGCCCTCTTTCAGTACAGTGGTCCCTCAAGTTACAATATTAATTGGTTCCAGGACAACCATTGTATGTTGAAACCATTGTATGTTGAGACCAGAACTCTATGGAAACCTGGTAATTGGTTCTGAAGCCCCCAAAATGTCATCCAAAAATAGGAAAAAGTGAGGATTAAAGAAAAATAAGTAGATAACTAATACAGATAAAGTAAGTCCTTACATATAAAAGTAATAAAGATCTGCTGGGAGCTGTAAATCACTGTCTATGTCAGTTTTTCCCAACCAGTGTGCCTCCAGCTGTTGCAAAACTACAACTCCCAGCATGCCCGGACAGCCGTTGGCTGTCCGGGCATGCTGGGAGTTGTAGTTTTGCAACAGCTGGAGGCACCCTGGTTGGGAAACAATGGTTTATGTAGAGGACAGGAGCTTCTTCAGGGTCCTATACAGTACACACAGTGTCCCAAATGGAGCCACCCTTACCTGGTGTCCAAAGGAGCAGCTAACCCTGGCACAGGTAAGGAGTAGTACAGAACTTGTAGTTCCTCCCTGTACTGTAGGGGGCGCTACCAGACACCAGTCAGTGCATACACTTCAGTAATAGAGGTGATTTACCAGCAAAATGCCAATTCTGATTGGTCCGTTCCTCCAGTTGTGACACGTTTCACAGATCTGGACTGTCCGTAGCATTGTATGTTGAGTCTGATTTCAAGTTACAATTGTCCAGAAAAGACCATTGTATGTTGAAACGATTGTATGTTGAGGCCATTGTAAGTTGAGGGATCACCGTATTCTCCTCTCTTGCGAAAAAGAACTTCTCTTTCTGAGACATGGGTTTTGTAGATTAATATACTTTTAAAGTGGACAGGAACACAAGCAGGAACGGTGACTTGATTGTAGATCTAGGTATGAGACATAAGGCCTAGATGTAGATATAGGTAGCAATAGCAGAGCTAGGAAAAATACTAACTTTTCTGGCGGACTGAAACTCTTAGGCTAAGTTTCCTCCTTGTTTTTTTTTTTTTTTTCCCCAAAAACGCCAAGAAAAACAACAACATGGCGTTTTTTTTTTTCAGTCAAAAAAAGCAGATGTTAGCTGTAAATCAATGAGAAATCGCTAAATTCTTTTTCCACTTGGCGTTTTTCAGTTTGGCGTTTTTTTTTTTATATCCTTTTCGCATTTTTTCACTCTTTCTTGGCGTTTTTCAGATCTTTGGCAGTTTTGCAAAATCGCAGCATGTTGAGCCCATGACTTTTTTTTTGTCAAAATCTTGGCATTTTTCTCCCATAGAAGTCTATGGGAGTGAAAAAACGCCATTAGAAACGCCATGTAGGTTTTGCATTTGGCACCTGTGAAAAAAAAGGGTCTGTTCCCAGGAAAGGCGGAAAAAACTGCCAAGGTGCCAAAAATGCAATTTCCACACAAATGAAGAAAAAATGCCAGAAAAAACATCAGAAAATACGCCAAACACAGGAAATTGTACTGGCGTTTTTTTTTTCACACACGCAAAAAAAATGCAGGACATTAAACCAAGTAGAATCTTAGGCTGGGTTCACACCATGTTTTTGCCATACTGTTTTCAATCAGTTTTTCTAAAGAAAACCGTACATAAAAAAAACCCCGGATGGAACCATATGGAAACGTATGGGGAAAAGTAAACTAAGCGTTTTTAAACTGTATACTGTTTTTAAAAGTGCATCCGTTTTTGAAAATTTTATTTAAAATAAATACATTTTTTAAAATTTTAACTTTAGGATGCAAATGCGCATGTACAAAGTAAAAAACGTATACAGTTTCCCATATGGAACCGTATACATGTGCGTTTCCCATTAACGTCTATGCTAAAAAAAAAACATATGCGGTTGCAATACGGTTTTTAACCCAGAGACAAAACCGTAGTCAACCATGGCTTTGAGTACGGGAAAAAAAACGTATTGCAAGTAAGCAGTACGCAACCGGATGCATCCGGTTTTCAATTGTTTGTCTATGTATACAGTTTTCAATACGGTTCCATACGTCTTCTATAATGAAAACATATACGGGAAATGTACTTGAAAAAAGTGGTGTGAACCCAGCCTTAGCCTTAGAAAGTGCAGGGATTGGATATGTTGTTCTAGCAGGAGTAAGAGGTTGAACTGGGGACTTCCCCTGAAATTATTGGCTGGGAGTAGCAAGTGACCAAAGCATCGACCTTCTGTGCAATTTATTCAAAAAATATTCGCCATTGCACATGCCCCATTCTTCCTACAGTAGTGCAGTTATTTCATCAGGTTCCCTTACAGATAGTATTACTGCCCATTAGTGGGAGTTTCAGCAGCAGAGCATCCTGGGAGCAGGCTATTTTTAGGGAACTCTAATAACAAAACCACGCCTACGAAACTGTAACTGACAGTGAAATTTGCATCATAAATGCGTCTGTAAGACTCAAGGCTGTAGGTTGTAACACTCAGGATAGTAGTGGATCTGCTGGACCTGTGTGGTAGATGACGTGGGCCGTGCCAGGGAGCGGAGTCTAAGGTGCTGCTCACCACAAAGCAGGATGGATTTGCTGCTGCAGGCGGCCCCCAGGTCGATATCCCTGGCACTACTCGACCACACAGGTGGCTGAGGAGATTTGAGGCACAAGAGGGATATGAAAACTCATGGTCTGGATAGCAGAAGGTCAGGGCTGGTGGCACAGGTGCGTGGTCAGGAACGTAGCAGGAGGACAATAGGCAGGTGGCACAGGAGCAAGGTCAGGTCACAGAACAATGTGTTCAGGAACACAGCAAGGCAAGACTACAAACGCTTTCTCTAAGGCACTAAGGCAAACAAAGGTTAGTAGGAGGTGCAGATACTTATAGGATAGGTGCAGGTGTGGAACATAATTACGGGTGCACTGGCCCTTTAAACCTTAGAGCTCCGGCACACGTGTGCCCTAGGAGACAGGGGCATGCACGCTGGGGCTGCAAGAGGCCCGGAGGAACAACAGAGAGCGGAGGTGAGTGACGGGCTTGGATTCGCATGCGGGCGCATCCCCTCATGCGAATCCCGGCCCTGCCGGCTGAGGAGAAGAGAGGAAAGCGCTCACAGCCAGTGTGTCTGGCCAGAGCGCTAATCGTTACAGCGGCTACTTGCTGACTCTGTGTACTGCCACTTCGGGAGTATATAGGCCAATTTGGGCCTTGATAAATGACTCCTAAAGTGTCTGTTTACCAAGACCTGTAAATTATGGGGAGAATTGTTTCCTGCACATCTCTTTTTTTGGGCTGTATGGCCCAAACTTTCACTAGTAAGTAATAATTCTGACCCACTGGTTCAGGCTTCTGAGATTATCTTGAGGCTGTTGACCCATGATAAGTGAGTCTGCAGGCCCATATAGGTGTTGCACTCATCAAGATACATTACGATACAGTACTGGTCACAGGTCACTAGGGGCACACTCCTCTTTAATTTTGTTTTAGCGCTCCTGCTACAGACACATCTAATTTTACATAGAAATAAGAAGATAAAATTCTTCCACATACATGCGGATTCTGTATTGAAACCCAGGTGTATTTTGCCTAAAAACCACATCCCATTGCTTTAACCCCTTAAGGACCAAGGGCGTACCAGTACGCCCTGGGTCCTTTCCCTTTCTATAACGCGGGGCCACGACGTGGCCCTGCGTCATAGCGGGTCGGGCCCGGCCGGGACCCGTGGATAATAGCGCGCGGCAGTGGTCGCGGTGCCGCGCACTATTAACCCTTTAGACTCGGCATTCAAAGTTGAACGCTGCGTCTAAAGTGAAACCATGCCAGTTAGCTCAGGGAGCTGTTCGGGATCGCCGGGCCGAAATCGGGGCGTTCCGAACAGCTGTTAGACACGAGGAGGGTCTCCTACCTTGCCTCCTGGAGTCTGATCGTCGAATGACTGCTCAGTGCCTGAGATCCAGGCATGAGCAGTTAAGCGGCAGAATCATCGATCAATGGTTTCCTATGAGAAACCAGTGATCAATGTAAGAGATCAGTGTGTGCAGTGTTATAGGTCCCTATGGGAGCTATAACACTGCAAAAAAAAGTTAAAAAAAAAGTGAATAAAGATCATTTAACACCTACCCTATTAAAAGTTTGAATCAACCCCCTTTTACCATTTAAAAAAAACTGTGTAAATAAAAACAAAAATAAACATATGTGGTATCGCCGCGTGCATAAATGTCTGAATTATAAAAATATATCATTAATTAAACCAATGGCGTACGTGCAAAAAAATTGGCCACTTTGTTGGTCACTTTTTATATAATGAAAAATGAATAAAAAGTGATCAACAAGTCCGATCAATACAAAAAGGGTACCGCTAAAAACTTCAGATCGCGGTGCAAAAAATGAGTCCTCATACCGCCCCATACGCGGTAAAATAAAAAAGTTATAGGGGTCAGAAGATGACAATTTTAAACGTATAAATTTTCCTGCATGTAGTTATGATTTTTTTCAGAAGTGCAACAAAATCAAACCTATATAAGTAGGGTATCATTTTAATCGTATGGACCTACAGAATAAAGGGAAGGTGTCATTTTTACCGAAAAATTTACTGCGTAGAAAAAGAAGCCCCCAAAATTACAAAATGGCGTTTATTTTTCTATTTTGTCTCACAATGATTTTTTTCCGTTTCGCCGTAGATTTTTGGGTAAAATGACTGACGTCATTACAAAGTAGAATTGGTGGCGCCAAAAATAAGCCATCATATGGATTTTTAGGTGCAAAATTGAAAGGGTTATGAATTTTTTAAGGTGAGGAGGCAAAAACAGAAAACCCCCTAGTCTATAAGGGGTTTAATGGGAATCCACTCCATAGGTTTTAGGAAATGCTCTTTTCTGTTGATGATCTGTAACTCTGCATTATGGGGGAAGAAAATTCAAGCAAAAGTAAATTGGGCAGTGTGGACTATGGGTATATGTCATATATCAATTTTCCTGGAAACGGCTCTATCTTTAGGTCAGATTTCCACAGGGCAGCTTAGTATGCAGAGATATATACAATTGAATAAGATTTGTAATAGATTTGAGTAAGTCGAGCCCCCGAACCCAGATTTGATTCAAACTTTGGGGGGTTTGCGGCTCACCGAACTTTAGAACCTGGAGGCTTGCCGTTACCAAACTACAACTCTCATCATGATGGGAGTTGTAGTTTATCAACAGTCGGAAACTTCGCTCTTCTCTAGTTTGTAGTTATTTTTGCCCATTCTTCAGAAATAACCCCTTTCACATGTACAATATGTGTAGAACAAATCCCAGAAGCCCCATATGAATATACTCCCTGTCCTCCTGATATATTTTACCACCTGCAAATCCACTCGTCTTAAAGGGGTATTCCAGCAAAAAACTTTTTTTTTATATATCAACTGGCTCCAGAAAGTTAAACAGATTTGTAAATTACTTCTATTAAAAAATCTTAATCCTTTCAGTACTTATGAGCTTCTGAAGTTAAGGTTGTTCTTTTCTGTCTAAGTCCTCTCTGATGACACCTGTCTCGGGAAACGCCCAGTTTAGAAGCAAATCCCCATAGCAAACCTCTTCTAACCTGGACGTTTCTCGAGACACGTGTCATCAGAGAGCACTTAGACAGAAAAGAACAACCTTAACTTCAGAAGCTCATAAGTACTGAAAGGATTAAGATTTTTTAATAGAAGTAATTTACAAATCTGTTTAACTTTCTGGAGCCAGTTGATATATATATATATATATATATATATATATATATATATATATAAAAGTTTTTTCCTGGAATACCCCTAAAAGCTGCATCAAAAAATTCTAAAATATTTCTCTCTAGAATTTTGTAGAATATTTTTTAAATCTGATTGTAAAAGAATATGCCCAAAATCTGGTGCTCAAAGTCTATGCGTTTTCAGCCACTGACCCGTCACCGCCGCACTTCAGCTACGGATAAGTAAAAAGTACAGTTCTCATGAATAAATCAGGACGGGTCTTTTTTTTTTCAAGCCAAAAAAAAAAACCAAAAAGCAATTTGGAGATAAATACAGTGAAGTTAAAAAAAAAAGGAAAAGGAAAAAACTCTCCATGAACAGAAAATTAATGGTCCAGCAAAAAAAGTTTATCCCAATTGTGGCCCCAGCCAAGCCATGCCAGCTATATGTAAATGTATGCATCGGTCTGGGATCATGTGTCCACTTTGATGTTACCATCTGAATTTAATTCTGCTTTTGTGATTAAATCAGGCCATTAAGTTTAATCTCACTTAATAGTAAGAAACTCTCTTTGTTGGTTTCTATCCGTAGCATATTCTGTGCCGGGCATATACGGTTTGGCATTCAGACTTCACTATTAATCCGCAATGGCTGGTAATTGCTTCATCTCCAACTTCTCTTTCCAATTCACAAGGGAACTGATTGCTGTCATTCTCACCCTATACATTAATACACTGTTTTAGCCGCTCCTTCTTTGGCTCGGTGAACCCTATCAAGCTGTCCACATTTTCTGGACATGTGGGCGTATTGTAAAGTGTTAAATTAAATTCTGTGATGACCTTCCTAAACACCCAAATCTATTAGGCCTGTGAGCTTCAATGAGTAAAGGAGCCTGATTTTACCACTCAAAAACTTGCAATGAGAAGACAGTCTTAAAAAAAATAAAAAAGAAAGAAAGAAAAAACTGAAAAAAAAAAGAAAAGAAAAAAAATTTATGAAGCTCTTCCAAATTGGATTTTTACCTAGAGTTGAAATATTCATTTGGTTTCATCAGAACTGTTATCTTCATTTGAATATTGATTTATTTTATTTTAATTTAACAATTTTTTATTTTTAGATAAAAAAAAAAAGAATTGGATACATTTTTCTTAAAAATTTAGTTTTTGTCAATTCCCCTTCCTTTTTTGTATAGGAGATTAGGTTACTTTAGATTAAATTCAACTCTTTCATATGATTCCCTAGTTTTTTTATGATTGTTTTCTAATTATTCTTTCTATTTTTATTTTCTAAGATTTTGTAATTAATTTATCATTTGATGTATTTAGGGTATATAGTATAGGATATATATATATATATATATATATATATATATATATGGGGGGACACATTTTGATCAAAAAGTGCGCTAAGAGCCTCCATTTTTTGACCAAGAGTGCTGTTGCAACTTTCTTTTTTGTACATTTTATATATATATATATATATATATATATATATATATATATATGTATATATATAAGGGTTTATTTAGGGTATGTAGTAATTTGGCTTTTCTATCAATGTTCTAAATTTTTTTTTTTTAACAAATGCATGTAACTAAGTAAAGCCGTTCGCACACACACAAATTTGGTCTGTCTTTTCAGCCTTAAAAAAGCTGTTTACATGGAAAAAAAAAACTGCTGAAAATTTAATATTTTTCTGCCATCTGGTCCCTTTTGTGAGCTGTTTGTGAACATTTTAAACAGTTTTTTTCAGACAGTTAGACTCTTTTATACATTTTTTTTGCTATTATTCAATCTGTTGGCATTTTTGGGATGAAAATTGGCCAAAAAATTTACAAAAAAATGTTTTTTTGGGGGGAGGTAAGAACAGGTGTTTTTTGTTGTTAAAGTAGGCAGCCCTTTAACACCAGAAAAAAAGAGTAGCTTATTTGGTCTTTTACTTTTAGCTACAAACCTCATGTAGCCCAGAAAACAGTCAAAAATCCTGTGTGTATATATAGCCTCAAGCTGTGTAGCATGTAGCGTTTAAAAAAAATAAAAATGATAATATATATATATATATATATATATATATATATATATATATATACACCCCGTATATACTCGAGTATAAGCCGAGACCCCTAATTTCAACCCAAAATCCCAGGAAAAGTTATTGACTCGAGTATAAGCCTAGGGTGGGAAATACATCATCCCTCCCTGTCATCATCCAGACCCGTCATTAACATCCTCATCATCATCACCGCCTGTCATCATCCAGACCCTCATCATCATCACGTGTCATCATCCCCTTGTCATCATCCCACACATCCCCCCTTCATCATCCCCATGTCATCATCCCCACCCCCCTTCATCATCCCCTTGTCATCATCCCCACCCCCCTTCATCATCCCCTTGTAATCATTCCACACACCCCCCTTCATCATCCCCTTGTCATCATCCCCACCCCCCTTCATCATCCCACACCCCCCTTCATCATCCTCTTGTCATCATCCCACACCCCCCCTTCATCCGTCCGCCCTCAGTGGTCTTCAACCTGCGGACCTCCAGAGGTTTCAAAACTACAACTCCCAGCAAGCCCGGGCAGCCGTCGGCTGTCCGGGCTTGCTGGGAGTTGTAGTTTTGAAACCTCCGGAGGTCCGCAGGTTGAAGACCACTGCGGCCTTCGACATCATCCAGCCCCCTCTCACCCCCTTTAGTTCTGTACAGTACTCACCTCCGCTCTGCGCTGGTTCAGTGCTGCAGGACTGTCCGGTGCTGCAGGACTGTCCGGAGAGGAGGTGGTCCGGTGGGATAGTGGTTCCGAGCTGCTATCTTCACCGGGGGCGCCTCTTCTCCGCGCTTCCGGCCCGGAATAGAGGCGTTGCCTTGACAATGACGCAGAAGTACGTTGGCATTGAACGTACCTCTGCGTCGTTGTCAAGGCAACGTGACTATTCTGGGGCCGGGCCCGAAGCGCTTAGAAGAGGCCTCCCCGGTGAAGATAGCAGCCCGGAACCACTATCCCACCGGACCACCTCCTCTCCGGACAGTCCAACAGCACCGGACCAGCGCCGAGCGGAGGTGAGTACTGTACAGAACTAAAGGGGGGTGAGAGGGGGCTGGATGATGTCGAAGGCCGCAGTGGTCTTCAACCTGCGGACCTCCGGAGGTTTCAAAACTACAACTCCCAGCAAGCCCGGACAGCCGATGGCTGCCCGGGCTTGCGGGGAGTTGTAGTTTTGAAACCTCCGGAGGTCCGCAGGTTGAAGACCACTGCGGGTGGAGAGTTCACTCGAGTATAAGCCGAGGGGGGTGTTTTCAGCACGAAAAATCGTGCTGAAAAACTCGGCTTATACTCGAGTATATACGGTATATGTGTGTATATATATATATATATATATATATATTATTTTCAGTGTGTCCCTAGTATTTTTCCACCTTCTTTTTGGCTAAAAAATGATACGACCAGATGTTAGCTGGAAGTCTATAGGGAACTATAGAAAGCTCTATGTACAATATTTTCTTTTTTGTGCCATTGTCTCGTTGGCCCCAGGCCAGCCTAGAGGTAGCTATCAATTGGCTCCGTGAAGCAAACTCCAGATCCTCACATGAGGGTGAAAGTGTGAAAATCAGGGAACAATCAGGAGAATGCCCTCAGGAGGGGGCCCAAAGTCAAAGTAGTAAGGTGATACAGTGGGTCCACATCTACTGGTTGGAACTAAACCATCAGACAATATGGTGTCTCACCCTAGGGGTATTTTGTCTTTTCTGCTTTTGGTCCTATTCAGACATTGTTTGTGTCTGAACAGTTTCTGTGTTAATTCTCCCTGGTTTGGGAAGATTTAATGCTTCCAGCCTATGCCATCCTGGGTGGGGTTATTTAGATCCTAGCTCTGCTGGAACTCTCTGCTGTTGATTAGACCTGTACTCTGACCATGTCTTGTTTATTTCACCTTTGCTTTGTCTGTCTGTGCACATATCCTGAGTTTTAACCATGGTTATCTGTCCTGTTTGATATATAGTTTTTAGCCTGCATTGTTTTAGTACAATTGTCAGGTTTTAGTGTTTGTGTATGTTCGTTCTGCATTTGCTTTGTGTTGCCTTAGTCTGTATTCACACTGTGTGTTTTGTCAGTCCTGTTTTACCTTGTTTGATCCTGCAACTCTGAGGATAGAATCTTGTTCTGAGTCTTGTGCTAATGCCAGTATTTTGATTACTCTGTGGAGAGTGCCCACTGGCTAGGAGCCTATTTGGCTTTGGTATTGATGTCCCTTCTTGCTTGGAGCAGGGTGTCTAGTGTGTTCCTTGTTCTAAGTCCAGTGTGAACAGTGCTCTTGATTTCCTGACCCATTTTATGTTTTTATGCTATATCCTGCCTTGTTTGTATTTGTACATGATTTCTGATCATTATCATTGATCTATCGTGTCCACCATCACTGATTTATAGTGTCCTCTGTAGATTACCTTTGATCTAAAGTCATAGAGTCCTCTGCACATTAACCCTGATCTGTGTCCTCTGAACTGGTATCTGTTTGTTGCTTTGTAGTGTTCCCGTTATATTCCTGACTTGTCCCCCAACTATGTACAGTTCTGTTTGTTTTGTTGACTTTGACGCCAATGCACTTTAGTGCTAGGAAAAGACTGACTCCAAGTTGTCATTCCATCATTTAGGGCAGATGGGCAAGTAGGCAGCGAGAGTGGTTTATAGGGTCAGCTTTAGGGCTCACTTCTCCCTGCCCCCCGTTCATGACACTAGGATAGTGTTTTTGCCAGGCCAAGTCCTCAAGTTCTCCCAATAGTGATTTTTTTTAAATAGGATTTTCATAGTCTTTTACAGGTGATATAATTAAGGTAAGTGCACCAGGCATCACCCCAAGTGTTTTCTGTACAGGTGTCCTCAAATCATGACCTGTTAGGGTTCTTGAGGTCTGCACTTGAGAAACACTGCCCTAGGTGAATAAACCTATTGACATCCCTGCATTAGGCTAGCAGTACTCATATAAAGTAAATTTCCCTAAATACCGGTGTGCTTACACAAAGGTGCATATTTCCTTCATTGGTTTCATCACCTGGACCATATAGGACAGTAGCAGTAAGGTCTTTACAGCTAATGAGGTACTAACATATGAAAACTGTAATGTTATTCTAATATCTACCAAATCAAAGCCAGGCCTATGGCCCCCAAAACACGATGTATAGTGCCCCATATCAAAATCTTGAGCCTATTCTTCGGCCAGTCACTAAGCTCCCCTCTAATAATGATAAGAGTGCCCCCAAAATGATACCTGGCACCTGTATATCACAGGTGGTGATCTTAGCTTAGCTTAGCTGGTGATCTGAGAGGTGTCCTCTTATTTTAGGAGGCTTCCAGATATTCCATGATCAAGTAGACAAGTACAGGGTTTCTTGTAATGTGTGAACATAACATAAACAATGAAGTCGGGTGTCTTATTGTATATCCCGAATCGTATAATGTTCCCTCTAATGAAAGGAAATGCGTTCTAAAGAGAAAACATTTGTTAATGTGCGTCTTATAGATACCATCCACCTGTGCTGCGGCTGCCGGACACAATCGGCCATTGGTAATAATAATGAATCCATTGATGACCATTCAGGGTGTAACAAGTTTTACTGAATCATAAAGATGATGCACAATGCGGCATCACACAAAGGAGATGTATAGACAATCGGCTCCGGGCCAGAGACTGCTAGGAGTCCATCATCAGAAGAGAAAGGAATCCTGTAATGGGGCTTCACAAAGATCTCAGATTAATCCTTTCAATGACAAACACCCGGAGCTTTACAGCAGTTCACTTTAAGTTACCCTATATAGCAGTATTTCCATGAATACAAACCAAGGATACTGCCACACAGTAGACCGTGTGTTGACCTAAACACAATACGGCATCTCTTCAAACCCATATTAAAGGGGTATTCCAGGAAAAAACTTTTTTTTTTATATCAACTGGCTCCAGAAAGTTTAACAGATTTGTAAATTACTTCTATTAAAAAATCTTAATCCTTCCGATAATTATCAGCTGCTGAAGTTGAGTTGTTCTTATCTGTCTGGCAACAGTGCTCTCTGCTGACATCTCTGCTTGTCTCAGGAACTGCACAGTAGAAGAGGTTTGCTATTGGGATTCACTTCTACTCTGGACAGTTCCCGAGACAGGTGTCATCAGAGAGCACTTAGACAGAAAAGAACAACTCAACTTCAGCAGCCCATAAGTACTGAAAGTACTGAAAGATTTACAAATCTGTTTAACTTTCTGGAGCCAGTTGTCCAGTCACGTGTTCCTTCTCAGCCAATCATATTTACATAGTTCATAAGGTTGAAAAAAGACTGTCAAGTTCATCCTATATCCCTACTGTGTCCCTACTGTGTTGGTCCAGACGAAGGCAAAAAAACCTTATGAGGCTGATGACAATTGCCCCATATTAGGGGAACAATTAATTCCCAACTCTAAATCGAGAATAAATCCCTGGATCAACGTTTTGTCTCAGAGCTAGCTTAGGAGAAGCATATTCATAGTGTAGGGTCTGTCCCAATGAGGTCACCTTATCGTGGTGGGATGGTACACACTAAGTGTAACCTGTGCGTACAACTAAGGGGTGTACCATTTTGTTCCTGTTAAAGTCTCAAGGACCTAGTTACTGTGAAAGAGCAGCCAAAAGTATACACCTGCTGGTGTTGTAGACAAATACTGCATTGTCCTCCCCTCATAAGTACATACCACATACGTACATCTACGTGGTGTACGTTTTTGTTCCTGTTAAAGTCTTAAGGGCCTAGTTACTATGAAAGGCCAACCAAAAGTACACACCTGCTGGTGTTGTAGGCTGATACTGTTTAAAGTAAGCAAGAGGCCTGAGTTCATTCTGCCACTATATGTCTCCTCATGCTTCTGCCACCTCCAGGCTGTGTAATTCAGCCAATATATGGTCTCCTCTTGCTGCCGTCAACTCCAGACTGTGCCGTTCAGCCACTATATGGTCTCCTCTTGCTGCCGCCAACTCCAAGCTGTGCCCTTCAGCCACTATATGGTCTCCTCTTGTTGCCGCCAACTCCAAGCTGTGCCACTCAGCCACTATATAGTCTCCTCTTGCTGCCGCCAACTCCAGGCTGTGCCATTCAGCCACTAAATGGTCTGCTCTTGCTGCTGCCAACTCCAGACTGTGCCATTCAGCCACTATATGGTCTCCTCATGATCCGCCACCTTCAGGCTGTGTCATTCAGCCACTATATGGCCTCCTCTTGCTGCCACCAACTCCAGGCTGTGTCATTCAGCCACTACAGTATATGGTCTCCTCATGCTTCTGCCACCTCCAGGCTGTGTCACTGTACCGCCATGTGGTCTCCTCATGCTGCTGGCACATTAAATAAAACTTTTTAGGTTCATGTATTTGAAATCTTCAATTAAAAAAATAAAAAATAAAAATATATATCTTTAATCTTTTCAATTGTGAGGCCCAATGGTCTCATCAGGCTGTTGCCACCTCCAGGCTGGGTCATTCAGCCCCTATATGGTCTCCTCATGCTGCCACCACCTCCATGCTGTGTCATTCAGCTACTATATGGTCTCCTCATACTCATGCCACCTCCAGGCTCTGCCATTGTGCCACTCTGCGACAGTGATTCTAATAGCGATGCCTCTAATCTGCATGTCATACTGAATAACAGTATTATTTCACTAACCCAGCACACACCCTATGCGTGTTACAGCAAGGGAAAGAGTTCTACACTCCTATTGAGGCTCTCTGTAGGCCAGAAATAGCCGTTTTTAATAGAGATTCACTGCGAATAAATTTGGACCAAACCAAATTGGCGAATTGTCCGAATCGCATTTTTCAAAAATTTGCTCATCTCTACTATCTATCTATCTATGTCATATCTATCTATATATCTTTCTATCTATCTATTTTCTTATCTGTGTCCATAAATCCAAACTGTTTCTCACATTGCAAATACTGATCAAATATGGCTGAGGTGTGTAAGAAACATGTAAGGTTTCTTTCACACTGCCATTAGGACACACCAGTGTGACGGTCGTCAGTGGAGTCGGGGAGAATAGCGGGAGAAAAATGACTGCATGTGCCGTCCTTTTCTCCCGCTACAAAATAATAGCGCCCGACAGACCCTATTATAGTAAATGGGATCCATTGGGACCAGTTATTGCCCGTTCTGCCCTCTCACTATAATGGCCATTAAAGGCTGGGGAAAAAATAAGAGCCTAATGGCCAGTGTGAAAGTAGCCTAAGGGAGATTTATCAAAGTCCTAGCAGGGGAAAATTTGAAGAGTTGCCCATAGCAACCAGATCGCTTCTTTCAGTTTTGAAACAACCTCTGAACAATGAAAGAAGCGATCTGATTGGTTGCTATGGGCACCTGGTCAACTTTTCCTCTACACAGGTTTTGATAAATCTCCCCCATACTGCATAAGGGTAATTGTGCAACCCCTATTTTCATGGATGTCCTGGCAATCATTGGGGTGTGAGACTTTAGGCTTCTTTGCCTATGCTTATATGCTTATTTGCATTTAAAGGGGTACTCCGGTGAAAACCTTTTTTCTTTTAAATCAACTGGTGGCAGAAAGTTAAACATATTTGTAAATTACTTCTATTAAAAAATCTTAATCCTTAATCCTTCCCCCAGCCTTTAATGGCCATTATAGTGACAGGGCAGAACGGGCAATAACTGGTCCCAATGGATCCCATTTACTATAATGGGGTCTGTCAGGCGCTATTATTTTGTAGCAAGATCGCTCTGCACGTAATGACGGGCAATACAGGGGCCGGAGCATTGTTACATCACGGCTCCGCCCCTCGTGACATCACGGCCTGCCCCTTTCAATACAAGTCTATGGGAGGGGGCGTGGTGGTCGTCACGCCCCCTGCCATAGACTTGCATTAAGGGGACGGGCCGTGATGTCATGAGGGGTGGAGCCATGACGTCACACTGCTCCGGCCCCTGTATTGCCCGTCATTACGCACAGAGCGAACTCGCTATGTGCAGTAATAATGGCGGGGTGCCGCAGCGGCGATCCCCGGGGTCCCCAGAAGCGGGACCACGGCAATCTAACATCTTATCGCCTATCCTTTGGAGTACCCCTTTAAATCATTAGATGTATTGACAAGCTCATAAAATGCCCACATTTAACAACCAGAGCCAACTGCATCCATTGAAATCACTAATTAACGTCATTAGGGGAAATAGTTTATGCAGCAAATAGTAGCAAATCCTGGAGGGTCCAAGTGCAGGAACCCTAAATATCAGCTACAATGGTTTTCAATCTAGATAACCCTTGATGGGCTATGACATTTGCAAACACTTTATATAATGTAGATAACATTCTATGTATATTTTAAAATACAATGGTTAAAAAGATGTATACTTTGGGTGAAAATAATGCTCCATGCTTTTTACCACTAGGGGTCCCTCCACTGTCCAGAACACTTAAACCAGCAGCTAATATCTTTGTGTCTTGGCTGGGACAAATTACAGGAAGTGTGGGCAGGACAATCATGGCTCTGAGCAGGCTCCCAGCTTGTCAATCAGCCTGCTGTGTGAGCCGGGGGTTTGTCACAGAGCCTCAGTCATGTCACCAAGCAGCCAGTTATCTGCTCTGAGGAGTGAGGGAGGAAGTTCCCACATGAGATATGAGGACAAGAAAGGGAACACCCCCTCTACCTCAGTGAACTCAAGGGTGAGCAACATAAACAAAGGAATTAGGAGCTATAACATAGCCATTTCACTTTTACCCCTTAGAGCAGCATATGTTTGCTATGGGGATTTTCTCCTACTCTGGACAGTTCTTAAAATGGACAGAGATGTCAGCAGAGAGCACTGTGCTCGTGATGTCAAAAAGAAAAGAATTTCCTCTGTAGTATTCAGAAGCTAATAAGTAATGGAAGGATTAAGATTGTTTAATAGAAGTAATTTACAAATCTGTTTAACCCTTTAAGGACATTTTTGCATTTTGATTTTTTCCTCATCACCTTCTAAAAATCATAACGCTTTCAATTTTGCACATAAAATTCCATATGATGACTTATTTTTTGCGCCACCAATTCTACTTTGCAGTGACATTAGTCATTTTACAAAAAAAATCCACAGCGAAATGGAAAAAAAATTAATTGTGCGACAAAATTGAAGAAAAAATTTAATTTAGTAAATTTTGGGGGCTTCCGTTTCTACGCAGTGCATTTTTTTGTAAAAATGACACCTTATCTTTATTCTGTAGGTCCATACGGTTAAAATGATACCCTACTTATATAGGTTTGATTTTGTCGTACTTCTGGAAAAAATCATAACTACATGCAGGAAAATGTATACATTAAATATTCTCGTCTTCTGACCCCTATAACTTTTTTATTTTTCCGCGTACGGGCCGGTATGAGGGCTCATTTTTTGCGCCGTGTTCTGAAGTCTTTATTGGTACCATTTTTGTATTGATCAGACTTTTTGATCGCCTTTTATTAATTTTTTCATGATATAAAAAGTGACCAAAAATACGCTATTTTGGAATTTGGAATTTTTTTGCGCGTACGTCATTGACCGTACGGTTTAACTCCTTGGGGACAGAGCCCATTAAGGACGGGAGCATTTTTTGCAATTCTGACCACTGTCACTTTAAGCATTAATAACTCTGGAATGCTTTTACTTTTCATTCTGATTCCGAGATTGTTTTTTCGTGACATATTCTACTTTATGTTAGTGGTAAATTTTTGTCGATACATCGTGTCTTGGTGAAAAATTCCAAAATTTTATGAAAAAATTGAAAATTTAGCATTTTTCTAACTTTGAAGCTCTCTGCTTGTAAGGAAAATAAACATTCTAAATAAATAATATTTTGATTCACATATACAATATGTCTACTTTATATTTGCATCATAAAGTTGACATGTTTTTACTTTTGGAAGACACCAGAGGGCTTCAAAGTTCAGAAGCAATTTTCCAATTTTTCACAAAATTTTCAAAATCGGAATTTTTTAGGGGCCAGTTCAGTTTTGAAGTGGATTTGAAGGGCCTTCATATTAGAAATACCCCATAAATTACCCCATTATAAAAACTGCACCCCTCAAAGTATTCAAAATGACATTCAGTAAGTTTGTTAACCCTTTAGGTGTTTCACAGGAATAGCAGCAAAGTGAAGGAGAAAATTCAAAATCTTAATTTTTTACACTCGCATGTTCTTGTAGACCCAGTTTTTGAAATTTTACAAGGGGTAAAAGGAGAAAAAGCCCCCCAAAATTTGTAACCCAATTTCTCTTGAGTAAGGAAATACCTCATATGTGTATGTCAAGTGTTCGGCGGGCGCAGTAGAGGGCTCAGAAGGGAAGGAGCGACAATGGGATTTTGGAGAGTGAGTTTTGCTGAAATGGTTTTTGGGGGCATGTCGCATTTAGGAAGGCCCTATGGTGCCAGAACAGCAAAAAAAAAAACACTTGGCATACTATTTTGGGAACTACACCCCTCAAGGCACGTAACAAGGGGTCCGGTGAGCCTTAACACCCCACAGCTGTTAGACGACTTTTCGTTATATTCGAATGTGTAAATGAAAAAAAAAAATTTTCACTAAAGTGCAGGTTTTTCCCCCAAATTTACCATTTCTACAAAGGGTAATGGGAGAAAAATCCCCCCAAACTTTGTAACGCAATTTCTCCCGAGTACGGAGATACCCCATATGTGGCCCTAAACTGTTGCCTTGAAATACGACAGGGCTCTGAAGTGAGAGAGCGCCATGCGCATTTGAGGCCTGAATAAGGAATTTGCAGTAGGGGTGGACCCGGTTACAAGGATGGGGCTTGTCTCCACCAAAACCCTACAGCAGTGTCTCCCACAGGGTGCCTCCAGCTGTTGCAAGACTCCCAGCCTGCCAGGACAGTCTATGGCTGTCCGTGTAAGGGGGTGTATGTGTAGTGTTTTACTTTTTATTATTTGTTAGTGTAGTGTAGTGTGTTTAGGGTACATTCTCACAGGCAGGGGTTCACAGTAAGTTTCCTTGAAGGAAGCCCACTGTAAACCCGCCCGTGTGAATTTACCCTGTACATTCACATGGGGGGGGGGGGGGGCCCAAGCCTTCAGCTGTGGCAAAATGACAACTGCCAGAATGCACTGACAGACGTACATGCTGGGAGTTGTAGTTTTACAACAGCTGTAGGCATACTGGTGAGGAACCACTGAGTTAGAAAACAGACTCTAGCTCAGTGATTCCAACCCATGTGCCTCCAGCTGTTGCAAGACTACAACTCCCAGCATGTACGGTCTGTCAGTGCACTCTGGGAGTTGTAGTTTTTCAACAGCTGGAGGCACACGGGTTGGAATCACTGAGTTAGGAAACAGACTCTAGCTCAGTGTTTCCCACAAAACTACAACTCCCAGCACGGCCAGACAATCAGGGATGCTGGGTGTGTAGTTCTGCAATATCTGGCCCTTCAGATGTTGCAGAACTACAACTCCCAGCATGCCTGGACAGTCTGGGCATGCTAGGAGTTGTAGTTATGCAACAACTGGGGAAGAACAGTGGCCTCCAAACTGTAGCCCTCCAGATGTTGCAAAACTACAACTCCAAGCATGCCCAGACTGTCCAGGCATGCTGGGAGTTGTAGTTCTGCGACATCTGTAGGGCCAGATATTGCAGAACTACATGTCCAGCATCCCTGACTGTCTGGGCATGCTGGGAGTTGTAGTTTTGCAACATCTGGAGGGCTACAGTTTGGAGACCACCATATAGTGGTCTCCAAACTGTGCCACTTCAGATGTTGCAAAACTGCAACTCCCAGCATGCCCAGAGAGTCAGTGCATGCTGGGAGTTGTAGTTTTGCCACATCTGGAGGACCACAGTTTAGAGACCACTACACAGTGGTCTGTGACCCTCCAGATGTTGCAAAACTACAACTCCCAGCATGCCCAGACAGCCTTTGGCTGTGTGGGCATGTTGGGAGTTGTAGTTTTGCAGCTTTTAGAAGGCCACAGTGAAGATCACTTACCGCGATCTTCCTTGCAGCCTTCTCTGCCGCACTTTCCGGCCGCCACTCCTCCTGCTCGCGCCGCTTGTTCCTGCTGCCGCCGATGCCGCCGGTGCCGGTCTGGGTAAGCCGGGCC
The DNA here is from genome assembly GCF_029499605.1 of Hyla sarda. Taxonomy (NCBI): domain Eukaryota; kingdom Metazoa; phylum Chordata; class Amphibia; order Anura; family Hylidae; genus Hyla; species Hyla sarda. The sequence continues at coordinate 481,225,674 of NC_079190.1, read as the reverse complement.
ATGTCCCCCCCTCACCGCCAGTGTTCCCCCCGCTCTGTACCGACTTCGATCGGTGCGCAGAGCGGGTGGAAATGAACTCTAACCCCCCCGCCCCCCTCCTGCCATTGGTGGTCAGCCTGACCGATCAATGGCAGGGGATTGGAGGGGGTGGCAACATTGCCACCTCGCTTCTATGCTTTAGGCTGGTCAGAGCTGTCTCTGATCAGTCTTATTTTCCGGGAGATCGGGTCACCAGTGACCCGATTTGCCCGGATCGCGGCAAATCGCAGGTCTGAATTGACCTGCGATTTGCTGCGATCGCCGATATGGGGGGTGGGGGATGGGTCTCAGGACCCTCCTAGGCATTGCCATGGGATGCTTGCTGATAGATATCAGCAGGCATCCCGGTCCGATCACCGCCGCGAGAGCGGAAGTGATCGGAAATACGGAGGGCGTATGAATACGCCCTCCGTCCTTAAGTGACGGGACGCGAGGGCGTATGCATACGCCCTTCGTCCCCAAGGAGTTAATTAATTATATATTTTTATAGTTTGGACATTTACGCACGCGGCGATACCACATGTTTATTTTTATTTACACAGTTTTTTTTTTTTTATGGGAAAAGGGGGGTGACTCAAACTTTTATTAGGGAAGTGGTTAAATGACATTTCTTAACTTTTTTTTTCACTTTCTTTTTGCAGTGTTATAGCTCCCATAGGGACCTATAAGACTGCAAACACTGATCTTTTACCCTGATCCCTGCAAAGCCATAGCTTTGCATGGATCAGCGTAATAGGGGGTTGATTGCTCAAGCCTGTAGCTCAGGCTTGGAGCAATCAAACGCCAATCGGACGCGACGGAGCAAGGTAAGGGGGCCTCCGCTCGCGTCCTAGCTGATCGGGACATCATGATTTTATCGCGATAGTCACGATCAGGCCGACTGAGCTGCCGGAAAGCTTTTACTTTTGTTTTAGACGCGGCGATCAACTTTGAAGGGTTAACGTTTGAAGGGTTAACAGCGCGTGGCACAATTATCTGTGCCGCTCGATATTAGTCCAGGGTCCTGGCTATCATAAGCCGCCGGGACCGACCCAATATGACGCGGGGTCACGGCGTGACCCCGTTTTAAATACCGGGACTGGGCACAGGGCGTACAGGTATGCCCTGCATCCTTAAGAGGTTAACTTTCTGGCACCAGTTGATTTAAAAAAAAAGGTTTTCCACCGGAGTACCCCTTTAAGTTTTTTTTTCACTTTTGTATGTTTTTTCACTTTCCTATGTTCGAAAATGAAAAAATAAATCCCGCCCACCTTCCCTGAGGCTGGGCCTTTTTTTCCTTCTTCTACTCTGTGCATCTACACCCAGAGCGGTACAGGACGTCTACTGGAAGTAGTTCGTCTGTACAGTACAGGAGCAGGTAGTCTGAAAATGACTGGAGTCCCTGCTCCTGTATGAACATTACACAGTGTGCTAAGCAAAGGGTTCCAAGGAATGTACGTACAGGACCACAGACTCCTGTTTACCACCGCACCTTGCTCCTGCCCATTATAAGTATCACTTAAAGGGGTGTAAAACATTTTTTTTTTTTTTTATCAACTGGTGCCAGAAAGTTTTTTACATTTTTTAAATCAACTGGTGCCAGAAAGTTAAACAGACTTGTGAATTACTTTAGACTTGTAAATCCCCATAGCAAACCTATGCTTCTCTGGACAGTTCCTGACATAGACAGAGGTGGCAGCAGAGCGCACTGTAGTCAGGCAGAAAATAAATTCAAAAAGAAAAGAACATCCTGTGGAGCATACAGCAGCTAAGTACTGGAAGGATTAAGATTTTTTAATGGAAGTAATTTACAAATCTGTTTAACTTTTTGGCACCAGTTGATAAAAAATTTTTTTTCCACTTGAGTACCTCATTAACATTCATAGGGGCACAAACTTTTGTGCCGTTCAGAATTTTGCACCCCTGCCAACCAGTTCCCCTCCCCCCCCCAACTAACTTGCTTTCAGTCATTCTTACTGCACGTATTGCAGAATGCAAAAAATAAAATCTCCAGGTTTACCAAAAATATTCAAGAACATGATAGACAACATTTCTTATACTTTATTAGTGCGATGATGTACACGAAAATGACGCAAAGATGAAGGGGCAGACTTTATCAATTTCAAACCATACCACTGAATAAACCAAGCATTACAATTACTATGTTAATAAAAGTATAAAAATAGAATCTAAAACATTCCAGAATACTAGACGTAAGCCCAACACATTGTAGCGATCAATATTTTCACTGTGTATTGATGGAAAAGTTTTATTAAAAATCTTTGTTCTTCTATACATTCTGTTCCCGTATAAAAACCCAATCAATTTGTATTACTATAATAAAAGAGTCTATGTGCCGCATTGTATTTTGGATAGACAGATATTTGGAAAATAAATCAGATATTTGAATAGAAACAAATGCAATAAGCTGAAAAGGCAAAGTTAAACAATAATAAGGATACATGTAGTCCGGGAAGTAGAAAAAGAAATATAATACCGTAAAGTTCTATAAAGCAATCTATATACCTGTAGCCCTCTATACTAGTGGAAGAATAACAACTTAAACGGCTACAGATACAATCGTCACAAACATTTCTCAGTTCTTCATTCGGTATATAGAAAGCTATTTACAAACCTTTAAGAAAACTTTTTTTTTCCACCAACTTAACTATTTTACTATTTATATTGGCCCCATCCATAATTTGACCCCTACGATGACTCCGACAATTCACTATACTGTGGCTTAAAGGGGTACTCCGGTGAAAAACATTTTTATTTTAAAGGAACTGGTGCCAGAAAGTTAAACAGATTTGTAGATTACTTCTATTTAAAAAAAAAATATATATATATATATATCTTTATCCTTCCAGTACTTATTAGCAGCTGTAGGCTACAGAGGAAATTCTTTGCTTTTTGAATTTCTTTTTTTGTCTTGTCCACAGTGCTCTCTGCTGACACCTCTGTCCGTGTCAGGAACTGTCCAGAGCAGCATAGTTTTACTATGAGGATTTTTTCCCGCTCTGGACAGTTTAGCAGAGTCAGCAGAGAGCACTGTGGACAAGACAAAAAAAGACATTCAAACAGAAAAGAATTTCCTCTGTAGCATACAGCTGCTAAAAAGTACTGGAAGGATAAAGATTTTTTTTTTAGAAGTCATTTACAAATCTGTTTAACTTTCTAGCACCAGTTGATTAAAATAAAAAATAAAATAATATATATATATATATATATATATATATATATATATATATATAAACCCCTTTAAGCAACTAAAGGTTATTCTTTGTATTATAAGAAGTCAAACAATTTTCCAATATATTGTTTGTATCCATTACTTACTGTTTTCAAGATCTCTGCTTGCTGACATTCAACAGCTTGAGTTGTCCATCACATGACAATGGGGGTTCTTCCAAATAGGGTAATTACCTACCTACTGGGGGCTTCTACCCAATAGACAAAATGCCTACCTACTGGGGGCATCTACATAATGGGGGTGGGAATTATTTACCATCTACCAATGGGGGTAAATTTCCTACCTACTGGGGGATCTACCTGATGCGGAGGAATTCCCTACCCACTGAGGACCTACCTACCTGCTTTTACCCAATTCCCCTGTCATGTTATGCCATGCACCAAGAGAAGCATCATTTGGGGCACTGAGGGTAGAGAATAGTGTTGAGCGGCATAGGCCATATTCGAATTCGCGATATTTTGCGAATATATGGACAAATATTCATCATCTATTCGCTAAATTCGCATATTCGTAATACTCACGTTTTATTTTCGCATATGCGAAAAATTCGCATATGCGAAAATTCACACGCCAGTCTCACACAGTAGTATCAGTGCCTTCTTTACACCACACAAGCTGGAAGCAGAGAGGGATGATCACTGTGATGTGTACTGTGAAAAAAATAAATAAATAAAACGAATATTCATCATTGCGAATATATAGTGCAATAGTCGCGGATATTGTGTTGCTCACGAATATTCGCAATGCGAATTTTATTCGCGGATATCGCCCATTGGCGAATAAAATTCGCATTGCGAATATTCGCGGGCAACACTAGTAGAGAACAGATATGCGCTAGAAGTAAACAGGAAGGTTCCCATTAGGTGACAGCAAGCAGAGGTTTTGAAAAGTCCAAAGAATTTACGTGGTATATAAAGAATATAAACATTTCTTTTTTAGTGACAGCAATACCGATATTAGCAATAGCAGTGCTCTCCAAACTGTGGACTTCCAGATGATGCAAAACTACAACTACCAGCATGCCCGGACAGCCAACGGCTGTCCGGGCATGCTGGTAGTTGTAGTTTTGCAACATCTGGAGGTCTGCGGTGGTCTGTAGTATAATCACCCATTTCGGTAATCAATTCTTGCGACGTCTTTCCATCATTGACTTTGACATATGTCCATCACTACAAAGTTTTGTCCACCTCTTTTACCAGCTCTCGTGCCCCTTTTTTTTGCTCTATTTGGATAGCTGTATGGCTTTCATGTTGAGGCTGGTTGGAATGAAGTGGGTGAACCTACAACCGGCGCAGGTACATAGACTACTCCCCCCCGGTACGCTAAACGCTGAGCATTGCTGTTCCTCCAGGGAAAGCGAGTGTAACTTGGCAGGGTGTTGGGGGTCTCCAAGGGTCCCACCAGAACTTGGTGAGAAGAACACTGATCCTGGGGCAGCAAATAAGGGCAAGCCTGCCAGGAGCAACCTGGGTCCAGGGCCACTCATGTCCCCAATGATCCTCCGTAATTCTTGGAGAGAACTTCCCAGTAGTAGGATGTAGTTCCTGGCCAACAGTAGGGTGGCAATCTTAGAAAGCTTTCGTCCCGGAGAGCTCTGGCAATGGGTGGCAGAGTAGGGCATGATGACTTCTCTTAAAGCGTCCATGGCAAGGTTGAGGTCTTGCATTCTCTTCCTTTCCCTGCTGTTTATCTTCCGCCTGAGCTGCTGCTGCTCTTCTTTCATGTCTCGGTTCTGCCTTGCGCACCTGTGCACGTTAACGGTGGACAGAATCTTGTCTTTGCTCTCGTTCGGGGTTAAAAGGGAAGGTGGGTGCCTGCAGCCGGAAGAATGGTCTTGGGTGACTTTGCCACCTGGTACGTCACCTGGGCAATGTCGCAGCATCTTCTCTCGGTTTTCAATAAACCTGCAGATCTGCATGCTATGTATGCCTGCGTTCACACTGTTTCCGGGAGCTTAGAGACGTCTGAGAAACATCTCGCCGGCAGGAAGGCAGGAGGGATTCGGCAAGATATTCAGAGGAAAGTGATTGTGAAAATCTGTATCAGGCTTGTTCTCAAATAGTCATTGATAAAGTGGAGGATGAGACAGCCCATTCCACAGTCAGACACCGGGAAAAGCTGCAATTGGCTGTGACTGCTGCCTTCAGAATAGATGGTGACCTGAAGGCTGCATAGGAAATCACTATTGTCCTGACTGTAGACTGGAGGGACTATCTATAATGTATTACATCCAATTATCTACCCATCTACAGCGGTCCCTCAAGTTACAATATGAATCGGTTCCGGGACGACCATTGTATGTAGAAACTAGAGATGAGCGAACTTACAGTAAATTCGATTCGTCACGAACTTCTCGGCTCGGCAGTTGATGACTTTTCCTGCATAAATTAGTTCAGCTTTCCGGTGCTCCCGTGGGCTGGAAAAGGTGGATACAGTCCTAGGAGACTCTCTCCTAGGACTGTATCCACCATTTCCAGCCCACCGGAGCACCGGAAAGCTGAGCTAATTGATGCAGGAAAAGTCATCAACTGCCGAGCCGAGAAGTTCGTGACGAATCGAATTTACTGTAAGTTCGCTCATCTCTAGTAGAAACCATTGTATATTGAGACCATAATCCTATAGAAACCTGGTAATTGGTTCTAAAGCCCCCCAAATGTCATCCGAAAAATAGGTAAAAGTGAGGATTTAAGAAAAATAAGTAGATAACTAATACAGTGGTCCCTCAACATACGATGGTAATCCGTTCCAAATAGACCATCGTTTGTTGAAACCATTGTATGTTGAGGGATCCGTGCAATGTAAAGTATAGGACAGTGGTCTACAACCTGTGGACCTCCAGATGTTGCAAAACTACAACACCCAGCATGCCCGGACAGCCGTTGGCTGTCCGGGCATGCTGGGTGTTGTAGTTTTGCAACATCTGGAGGTCCGCAGGTTGTAGACCACTGGTAGAGGAAGTTGTACTCACCTGTCCCCGCCGCTCCGGACCGTCACCGCTCGTCACCGCTGCCCTGGATGTCGCCTTCCATCGCTGTCGCCGCATCCCCGGGTTGTCCCCGATGCTCCGGCAAGGCCTCTGCTTCCCCGGCATCCTCGCTCTCTGTCGCCGCCATCGCGTCGCTACGCATGCCACTCCTATTGGATGACGGGACGGCGTGCGCAGCGACATGATGACGTCGATGGAGAGCGCCGACGATGTAGGGGATCCCGAAGAGGACGCGCCGGAGCCCCGAGGACAGGTAAGTGATCGTCAGCGGACCACACGGGGCACCGTAAATGGCTATCCGGTGGCAGCTAAAGCAGTCAGCGCTGCCGGACAGCCGTTTATGCGATGGCCCCGACATACAAAAGCATCGTATGTTGATGCTGCCTTCAACATGCGATGGCCTCTGAGAGGCCATCACATGTTGAAATTATCGTATGTCGGGGCCATCGTAGGTCGAGGGGTCACTGTACAGATAAAGCAAATCCTTACATATAAAAAGTCATAAAGATCTGCTGGGAGCTGTAATCACTGTCTATGTAGAGGACAGGAGCTTCTTCAGGGTCCTGTACAGAACACAATGTCCTAAAAAAGTAACATGGAGCCGCCCTCACCTGGAGCAGCTATCCCTGGCACAGGTAAATAGTACAGAACATGTTGTACCTCCCTGTACTGTAGGGGGCGCTACCAGACAGCCAGTCACTGCATGTAGTTCAGGAATATAGGGGATTTACCAGTGAATGCCCATTCTGATTGGTCGGTTCTTTCAGCCATTGATGCGTTACACAGATCTGGACTGTCCGTAGCATTGTCTGGTGAGTCTGGTTTCAAGTTAGAATGGTCCAGAAAAGACCATTGTATGTTGAAACTATTGTATGTTGAGGCCATTGTAAGTTGAGGGATCACTGTATGTATCTATCCGACTAGACATATACAAATGTATGTAGATGCATAGATACAAACTACCGTATATCCCGGCGTATAAGACGACTTTTTAACCCCAAATTTTCTTCTGAAAAGTCGGGGGTCGTCTTATACGCCGGGTACTGGGGGAATACCTATGATTATCTGCCCGGCCCGGCTCCTGTGTGCGGCTGCAGGCGGGGGCCGGCCATAGCATGTAAAAACTAATTACTGATACTAAAAACCAGGGGGCCTCCAGCTGTTGTGAAACTACAACTCCTGGCAAAGGCTGTCTGGGCATGCTGGGAGTTGTAGTTTCACAACAGCTGGAGGCCCCCTGGTTTTTAGTAGACAGTATTAGTTTTTACCTGCTATGGCCGGTCCCCGCCGGCAGCCGCACACGGGAGCCGGGCCGGACACATAAAAAGAAGTATTCCTATGACGGACATCCCTGTGCAGTGATCCTCCGGTCCTCCTGGTCCTCCGCCTCTATGGTTGTACGTCAGTGACGTCCCGTGCGTACAACCATAGAGGCGCAGGAGGACCAGGAGGACCGCAGGATCATCGCAGGAGGACGCGCGTTGGCCAGGGAATGATAAGTGACCGGCGGTGCGTTATCTTCTTCAGTGTTCCGGTCACCGCTCCCCCGTTACTGGCACCTCCTGCTATGGTCCATAGGCCATAGCAGTAGATGTGACCCTGGGCCGGAGGAGCGGTGACCGGATCACAGTGGGGGCAGTACAGACATACAGCCTTCAGCCATACACTTTATATGGCTGGAGGCTGTATGTCTGTGGGGAAGGGGGGGGGGGGGGTGGAGCTGACAACCTAATGTGGGGGGAGCTGCCTACCATTATAGGGGGAGCTGCCTACTATTATGGGGGGGAGCTGCCTACTATTATGGGGGGGAGCTGCCTACTATTATAGGGGGAGCTGCCTACTATTATGGGGGGAGCTGCCTACTTTTATGGGGGGAGCTGCCTACTATTATGAGGGGGAGCTGCCTACTATTATGGGAGGAGCTGCCTACTATTATGGGGGGAACTGCCTACTATTATGGGGGGAGCTGCCTACTATTATAGGGGGAGCTGCCTACTATTATAGGGGGAGCTGCCTACTTTTATGGGGGAGCTGCCTACTATTATGAGGGGGAGCTGCCTACTATTATGGGGGGAGCTGCCTACTATTAAGGGGGGAACTGCCTACTATTATGGGGGGAGCTGCCTATAAATGTGGGGGGAGCTGTCTACTATTGTGGAGAAACTGCCTACTATTGTGGGGGAGCTGCCTACTATTATGGGGGGAGCTGCCTACAAATGTGGGGGAACTGCATACTATTGTGGGGGGAACTGCTACTAATGTGGGGGAGCTGCCTACTAATGTTGGGGAGCGGGGAGCTGGCAATCTAATGTGGGGGAACTGGCAACCTAATGTGGGGGAACATGCTGCCTACCTAATGTGGGGGAACGATACTGCCTACCTAATGTGGGGGGGAACTATACTGCCTACCTAATGTGGGGGAACATGCTGCCTAACTAATGTGGGGGGAACTATACTGCCTACCTAATGTGGGGGGAACTATGCTGCCTACCTAATGTGGGGGGAACTATACTGCCAACCTAATGTGGGGGAACATTCTGCCTACTAATGTGGGGGAACATGCTGCCTACCTAATGTGGGGGGAACTACAAGGTACTGTACATTGCGGTAGAGGGGTAGTCTTATATGGCGAGTATATCCCAAACTCTACATTTTAACTGTAAAAGTTGGGGGTCGTCTTATACACCCAGTTGTCCTATACGCCGGCATATATGGTATCTCTTTCTAGTATGTTTCTATTTGTATCTTGTATCTGTTACCTATGCAGTGTCCAACTGGGTCCCTGTAAGACCTGTTTTGAGTCTTATTTTGCAGGTTTTTATACTTTTCTGCTGGTTTGTACTGTTTTTGTTCAGTAATTGCACTTTTTCCAGGGTTGGCTGTGAGAAAGCAATACACCTTGCCCCTACATGCCTACACAATCTACTGGAGAACCTTGTTGATGGTGGAGGAGCTTGCTCTGGGCTCAGTCTCTCTATAGAAATGAAGAGTGGAGAGTTAGTCTAGAGGAAAATGAAAAAGTAACATCCTTTCTTCTGATAGCATAGGATTGCTTGAGGCTGATCCTAGATCTTGCCAAAACCCCTGTCCTGGAGAATATTGTGTCCTAGTCCTTCCTGAAAGCAAGTTAAAGAGAAGAGAGAAGACACAGCTATAAGAAGATGGACAAGAGTCCCGTAGCATTATCCTAGGATGCTTCTGGGTATCAGGCTGGGCCTAGGACCAAGTGGCTGCCAAGCTACAAATCTTTAGAAACCTGCACCCCACAGTTGGGACCTGGGAGCCAACAATTAGCATTCGCCTCAGATATTCAACATGAGACAACAGGGACTTGAGTGGAGATAACAAGTTTAAAACACACCATCATAGTTTGTGGATTAACCCACCTCCTATCTCCCCCCCCCCCCTACATTCTGCAATCAGTACCCCATAATGAAAATGTGAAAATAGAATATAACATTTTTGCAAATGTATTAAAACTATTAAAACACAAAAACAAAAAAATCTGCATGGACATTATTCAGACCCATCCCAATAAAATTTAGCTCAGACCCATCCCCATAACATTTGGGTCTGGGGCCTCCCATTTCTCTTGATCACCTTTGAGACATCTCTACACCTTTATTGGAGTCACCTTTGGTAAATTCGGATGATTGTACAGGATTTGGAAAGACAGAGCCCTGTCTGTATAAGGTCTCAAGGCTGACAATGCATATCAGAACAAAAACTAAGCCATAAAAGGGAAAAGGCTACCTATAGAGCTCAGAGACATAATTGCCTGGAGCTACAGATCTGGAGAAGGGGACAAAAATATCTGTGTGAGAGCACAGTGGCCTTAGTAATTCTCAAATGGAACAAGTTTTGAACAATCTGAATTCTATCCAGAGCTTGCCACCCCCACCAAACTTAGCAATTGGGGGAGAAAGTCTTTGGTAAGACAGATGACCAAGAACCCAATGGTCAATCTGACTGAGCTCCAAAGATCCTGCGTCCAGTCGGGATAAACTTCTAGAATGTCAACCATCATTGGAGCACTCAATCTGTGCTTTATGGCAGAGTGGCCGGATAGAAGGGGGGGGGGGGGGCGGCATGATTATTTTTTTTTTTAGCACAAGGCCATAACATAAATAAATGTGAAAAAAGTAAAAGGGTCTGAAAACGTTCCAAATGCACTTATATCCACAAGGTAACTGCTACCATGGGCAAGAAGAGAACTGTCAACAAGACCAAAATTGTCTTTATACAGCTTTAGCATATATTAACGCAGGGAAGCACTAGGGCCTTAAAATCTAAGGGGTAACATATGAAGACAACAGTGTTATAAATGGCACATAGTAGATGGTACAGATTCTGCAATTGGACCAAGGAGCATTAAAAACTCTGGAAAAGAGCTGGAATATACAGATATCTAAATATTGGGTAAACAGAAAATACCAGAGTAGGGAAATGTTATAGAGGTATAGGAATAGGGGGATTAAACATCACCAGATGCCCCTATGTCATTGTGGAAACATAGTTTTCTAGCCACTCTATGGGATCCGAAGCTTTACTGACTGATGCCTTGAAATACAGGAGCCGTTCATGTATTTCGTGGATGGCCATTCGTCTGAATGGTCAACATGTGATACTATATATCACCGGTAGAGGCCATGGCAAGTAATATGTCTTGCTGATAACAGCTGGTTTTGGTCTCGGTCCTCCTTGTAAAAATAATAAAGTTATATGTGATTAGACAAACCCTTTAACTTAGAATTTCCTAATAGGGTATAAGATAATGGTTGTTCTAAACTGGCCATATACAGTACACATGTGTCAGCCAACCTGGCAGGAATGGCCCACCATCTAATGTGTGTAGGGGCCTCTCAGCAGATATTGGGGGACGTAAGGATCAGTATGTTGGATCCCAACTGGGAAATAAGTCACCACTAGAAGAGTCTGGCAGCATTTACGCTTTAGAGGGAGGATCGGGAGGTATAGCCAATAGTTGTGTTAAGAGGGTTCAGCTAACAGCCTTTCTATGTGTATGGTCAGTTTTGAACCCATAGGTCTTCTTCCAATAGTCATTCTACAAATTGGCTGGATACAACCATGTAATCTAGATGTTGTTCATTAATCCAGGGTCCTACCCTTTAGAGGGGTCCAATCCCACACCATGAAAGTCCTTGGCATCTGCCACTTCTGTGCACCGTTACCGAGGAGTCAGCTGACATCATGTTTCTTTGTAAACCATATAACGGAGTAAATATCAGTTGCCCAAAGTCTCATATGCAGCAAAATATTATTCCAGATATTATAATAGGAATCCTGTTTTCCAAAGGCTCTAAATACTCTAGAACAATTTGCTTGTAGGCCTGTGACACATTGAAAGCACAATGCCCCCTGTGATGGAGCAGTTTAAAAAGACAGGCAGAGAAGTTGGCAGCTCATTCGCGGTGCTTCAGTCACCCTGAAAAGAAGTGCGGAGACTCGCTGGCCGTTGGACATTTTGAATCCAAACTCATAAAATGGATCCTTTCATCCTGACACATGGCTAGGAGCGCTCAAAGACATAAGGGAGGAGGAAAGAAGACAAAAGTGTCTCTGAAGTCATTTCCATGATCTCAATCTGACCATCCGGTGGCACATTTGCCAAATGAATGGGCAGTGTGTAACAGGAAAGTAAGCCATAGTGGGAACAAACAGAGCAAATGCACTGGCACCAAGCGATGAATGGGAGAAAGGGGCATAGAGATGCTGAACGCTCATCCTTCTGCCTTTACTTTCCAGAAGAAACCGGACAATGAGCTATATAGAAAGTTACAAAGGTAATAAATGTGTCTTATTGAGTTACTGCTGGCGGCTCTGCAGGACACCTGCTGAAGAAAAGAGGGTGCATTGTCACAGGGTATATCTGGACTGCTTCCCCATGAAGAATACTGTTGGGTCGAAAAAAATGGGGTCTATGTATTTAGCAGATTTTTTGCTGATGTTCCCACAATGGTCTATTGCATCATTTCCCCATCTGGGTAAAATCACGTGTGAATCACCTCTACGGATATGTTCCTTAATTGCCCTACAACTCATAGTACTAAGGGTTCACTCCGTAATCCTAACCAGTAGTGTTGGGTGCGAATATTTGCAATTCGAATTTTTATCGCCAATTCGCGAATATTGGGAATATATTCGCTATATATTCGAAATTGCGAATATTCGCTTTTTTCCGCATTTGGGCATATGTGAATATTTGAATATTCCTTCTTTTACCTTGTGGGCCAATTAAAATGATGCAAATACACTTATCAGAAGTTATCGACAACATCCCCATAGAATGAATATTCATCTATATATTCACGAAATATTGCGAATTCGAATATGGGCAATGCCGCTCATCACTACTAACCAGTACGTACCAGTTTAAGTCACAATGTTACGTTAAACCATCAAGGACGTATTTACCATAGAGGGAGCTCATGCTACTGCCGTTGGGCCCCTGGGTAAAAGGGGTCCATTCCGGGTTGGTTATATCCCAGTTAATGGGTGGTGAGAATCTGCTGCAATGTTAGCAAACCAGTGGATTTATTAAAGGGATTTTCCATACTTTTTTTTGTCCTTGTTGAGGAGGCCGCTGCACTTGTGCGAATGCTGCAGCCTCTTCTCTTCCTGCTATATAAAACTTTACAACACTGTACAACACTGGGTAGGGACGGTAACTGGTATTGTAGCTCTGTACAGCAGTTCCCACCAATCAGATATTCAAAAATGTGAAGGCCAAAAATCCAGAAGAATACCGTTAAAGGGGTACTCCGCTGCTCAGCGTTTGGAACAAACTGTTCCGAATGCTGGAGCCGGAGCCGGGAGCTCATGAAGTCATAGCCCCACCCCCTTGTGAGGTCACACCCCGCCCCCCTCAATGCAAGTCTATGGGAGGGAGCATGACATCCGTCACGCCCCCTCCCATAGACTTGCATTGAGGGGGCGGGGTGTGATGTAATGAGGGGGCGAAGCTAAGACGGCACAAGCTCCCGGCGCCGACTCCAGCATTCGGAACAGTTTGTTCCAAACGCTGAGCAGCAGAGTACCCCTTTAAGTTGAATGTCAGGAATATGGTGGTAATGAATATTTTGTATCTTTGCTATGTTCATCCTTTATGTACATTGTTACATGAGTGATAACATTCCTCTTATTTCAGTCTGTACACTCGTGTATATGATGTACATCATCATTTTAAGACTTGCCTCAGTTGCTAAACTGATTTTTTTCCATATAAACGTAATACAAAATGAATACACAGTACAATATAGACTAGAAAGCTTATTAATGGATAAATGTAAGGTTACGCACTTGGGCCATAAAAACAAAATGTACAAATATGGCAAAACTTCTGGCAAAAAGGACTTGGGGAACTGGTGGACAGTAAGATCAACTATAGTGATCAGTGCCAGGCAGCGGCTGCCAAGGCTAACAAAGTCATGGGGTGTTTCAAAAGAGGCATAGAGGCCTGTGAGAGGAACATAGTTTTGCCTCTGCTACTCTTCTTCCTTCGCTTCTCGGCCTTTTGGCTAAGATCAAGTGTAGTATCTTTCCTGTTAGTTGGTGGTGTGGAAGACCACCAAGGCAGGATGGGGAACCACACAGTGGGGCAGGTGAACGAGAGATGGCTGTGGAGCAGTGGCAGTCATCCCTTATGAGACCTGTTCCTTTTTCTTTCGCTCTTCTGGGCACTCACCTTTAGTATCCCGGCCTTCAGGCTAGGATCGGAGAATTTTATAGATCCGGTCTGATGTCTGGGCAGTACCACACTGCGCACATCCACTTATTTATTTATGTCACTGTGTCCACGTTTTGTGTTCTTTTGTGTGTCGTTAGGATTGGTCAGGGTGCGGTAGCCCTGGTGACAACTTGGTTTTGCCCAATTGTTCACCAGGAGAACTTTCGGTCCCTGAGTAGCTTTGGCCAAAGGGGACAGGTACCTGGAGCCTTGCAGGTGCCCTTTGGCCCGGAGGTGAAGGGTTTGGTTTATTGGGGGGGCTTCTCTCCTTTCGGAGAAGGGCTTGCGATAGACCGCATCCTTGTGCTTTTTGTGTGAACGCTTTCACTTTTTCCTTGCACTTGGGGGACTTGAGAGCACGTACCTTGGCTCTTAAATAAAATTAAAATAGTTTTGCCTCTGTATAAATTACTAGTCAGACCACATATGGAGTATTGTGTCCAATTTTGGACACCTGTATATAAGAAGGACATGGCTGAACTGGAGAGGGTGCAGAGGAGGGTGACAAAGATAATTGATGGTATTGGGAGGATTACAGGACCAAGACAGGTTATCAAGCTTGGGGTTATTTAGTCTGGAGAAAAGACGTCTTAGGGACGATCTGATCACAATATATAGGAAGTGACAGTACAGAGATCTTTCTAGTGATATTTTTATACCTAGGCCGGTAACCATGACAAGAGGGCATCCTCTACGTCTAGAGGAAAGAAGGTTTCACCATCATCACAGACAGAGATTCTTTACTGTAAGAGCAGTGAGACTATAGAACTCTCTGTCTGATGATATTGTGATGTCTGAATCAATAAACAAGTTCAAGGGGGGCCTGGATGTTTTTCTGGAAAAATATAATATTACAGGTTATGGATTATAGATCTATAGTGACAGAACATTGATCCAGGGATTTATTCTGATGCCATATTGGAGACGGAAAGGAATTTTCCTCTGTCATGGGGCAATTGGCATCAGCCTCATGGGGGGTTTTACTTTCCCCTTGATGGGTTCTGAGACTTTTTTCTAACCTTATAAACCATGTGGTCTCAAAGCCCTGGTTCTCCAGCCAGAGACAGACATAAAATACTCAGACCACCAAAGCAACATTTGTCATGGTAGCCGGCAGAATTCGGCAAACGGGAATTCAGAAGTGTGAATGGGAGTGAGGAATCCCATAGAAGTTTATGGGCTTTAATTTGAGGCAGAATTCCGCAAGTGGAAATTCTGCCATGGGAATAGACCCTAAGGCTATGTTCATACAGGGAAATGTCCGCCTGGAGAATTTCCAAGCAGACTTTCCGTAAACAGCAGGTGCTGTCAGAAAATGGTGGCACTAGGACTGTTTGGCAATGCGCCGTCTCCATAGATGGTGAAGCATTTCTAAGCGGATTCCACAAAAAGCATAAACATGTTAATTATTTCTGCAGACGCCGGAATTGGAATTTCTGCGGCAGATGTTTCTGCTGCAGAAATCCCAATTCCGGTGCCCTCAAAAGGAATAGACCTATTTAGTCTTTTGGCAGATTTCGCCCTGAAGTGCATTGACATCGCATTTCCAAGGGGTCCCAGCACCCGCCAGATCATTGTTTTCTGTGCAGACATTCCACACAAATTACGCTGTGTGAACATGGCCTTAGTCTTCTATGCCTTTGTGTCTCACAAATAAAATATTTACGGTCGTGAAACAGACCAGAGATAGTCACAGGTGTAGAATACCATAAGTTTGGTTTATGATATGTTGGAATATCTTTTTTAACCCCTTAAGGACGCAGCCCTTTTTTCACCTTAAGGACTGAGCCCTTTTTCGCAATTCTGACCACCGTCACTTTACGCATTAATAACGCGAAAACGCTTTTACCGAATATTCTGATTCTGAGATTCTTTTTTCGTGACATATTCTGCTTTATTTTGGTGGTAAATTTTCGTCGTTACCTGCATTCTTTTTTGGTGAAAAATCACCAAATTTCATGAAAATTAGCATTTTTCTAACTTTGAAGCTCTCTACTTGTAAGGAAAATGGATATTCCAAATACATTTTATTTTTATTCACAAATACAATATGTCCACTTTATGTTGGCATCATAAAATGGACATATTTTTACTTTTTGAAAAAATTAGAGGACTTCAAAGTAGAGCAGCAATTTTCATGAAAATTGCAAAATCTGAAGGGACAAATGTTACAGAACTACAACTCTCAGCATGCCTGGGCAGTCTAGGCATGCTGAGAGTTGTAGTTTAGAAACATCTGGAGGGCTACCGTTTGGGCACCACTGTAACAGTGGTCTCCAAACTGTGACCCTCCAGATGTTGCAAAACTACAACTCCCAGCATGCCGGACAGGGCATGCTGGGAGTTGCAGCTTGGCACTCACTAGGAAGGGCAGCAGTAAATGTTGCTTACTGCCCCCTTTCTTCCCCCCCCCCCCTCCACCCCCCACCTTCACTTTCCTACCTGCTCCGTGATCTCCGCTGTCTCCAGCGACGATCGGCGGTCCCCGCGGCATCTTGTCCTCAGGTACCGACCTCGATCTTTTCCCCCCGTTCTGTCCAACAACCCACTGTCCTGCGCTGCCATTGGTCAGAATCAGTTCTGACCAATGAGAGGGGATAGGAGGAGATTGCAGCACTGCAACCTTGCTCCAATCCCTCAGGATGATCGGGGCTGTCACTGACAGCTCCGATCATCCCTATTTTCCGGGTGATCGGGTCACCAGAGACCTGATTAGCTCGGAATAGCAGAAAATCGCATGTCTGAATTGACAAACGATTTTCTGCGATCGCCGACATGGGCGATGTGCCGGGAGGCCTGCTGAATGATTCCTAATAACTCTAATGTGTTTCCAGGATTCGCTGATCTCTACACTTCCTAATCCTTCTAGACATGTAATACTGAAGCCCAGTGTTTCCCAACCAGGGTGCCTCCAACTATTGCAAAACTAAAACTCCCAACATACCCGGACAACCGAAGGCAAAAGTCCATAATTGTTCAAGTAAGCAAATTTGGCAACAATCACTTCAGGACAAAAAGCCTCACCAAAAGTTGAAAATCCATTGATGCACCCAATTTGTGCCTTTTTTTTATTTATTTTTTTTACAATGCAAAAGACGAGTAAAATGCTTAATTAATCCCCCCCCCCCTTGTGCTTAAAGGGGTACTCCACCCCTAGACATCTTATCCCCTATCCAAAGGAGAGGGGATAAGATGTCTGATCGCGGGGGTCCCGCCACTGGGGATCCCCGCAATATAGCATGCAGCACCCACCTGTTTCTGCTCCGAAAGCGCTGGAGGGTCTGGGTCCCGACCACCGGAACGGAAGTCCGTGACGTCACGACTCCGCCCCCGTGTGACGTCACGCCCCGTCCCCTCAATGCAAGTCTATGGGAGGGGGTGCGACGGCCGTCAAGCCCCCTCCCATAGACTTGCATTGAGGGGACGGGGCGTGACGTCACACAGGGGCGGAGTCGTGGCGTCACGGACTTCCGTTCCGGTGGTCGGGACCCAGACCTTCCAGCGCTTCCGGAGCAGAAACAGGTGGATAACTTTTTTTTTAAATCAACTGATTTATTTATTTAAAAATGATTTATTTATTTAAAATCAACTGATTTATTTATTTGTTTATTTGTGTTGTTTTTTTCTAGCCTTTTCTGTGTTAGATTTCTTTATAGAAACATTTCCACAAGCAGTAAAGATATAAAACTACAACAGAAAAATTTCCTGGATACTAAAATTGCGCAAAATTAAAGGAATCTTTATTGTACATACAAATGTTCATAAAAACATCAATAAAAACCATATACAAGACAAAAAAAGTGGACAGCCTGGCAAAACCTGTAAGGAGGATTGGTGGGGTGCTGGGGTGAGTCTTACAATTTTGTATGTATCTTTAACTTATGTGTTTTTTTCTGAAGGGCCAGTGTCATAGCCAGGTATCTGTTGCTTACAGACCCTTGTTTGCACCTGTGCACTTTCGTGCATCAGTTTTAAAGGAGTACTCCAGTAGAAAACTATTTTATTTTTATTTATTAACTGGTGCCAGAAAGTTAAACAGATTTGTAAATTACTTCCATCACCTATCAGCTGCTGTATGCTCCAGAGGAAGTCCTTTTCTTTTAGAATTTATTTTCTATCTGACCACAGTGCTCTCTGCTGACACCTCTGTCCATGTCCGGAACTGTCCAGAGCAGGAGAGGTTTGCTATGGGGATTTGCTCCTGCTGGACAGTTCCTGACATGGACAGAGGTGTCAGCAGAGAGCACTGTGGTCAGACAGAAAATAAATTATTTCTGTGTAGTGTACAGCAGCTGATAAGTACTGGAAGGATTAAGACTTTTAAATAGAAGTAATTTACACATCTGTTTATGTTTAACTTTCTGGCACTAGTTGATTTAAAAAAAACATTATGTTTCCACTGGAGTACCCCCTTTAAAACTGATGCACGAAAGTGCACAGGGGCAAACAAGGGTCTGTAAGCAAAAAAAAAACTCATAAATTACAGGTACATACAAAATTGCAAGACTCACCCCAGCACCCCACCAATCCTCCCGACATGTTTTGCCAGGGCTGTCTACTTATTTTTGTCTTTTATGTGGTTTTTATTGATGTTTTTGTAAACACTTGTATGTACAATAAAGATTCCTTTAATTTTGCACAATTTTGGTATCCAGGGAATTTTTCTATTGTAGGTTTATATCTTTTCTGCTAATGGAAATGTTTCTATAAAGAAATCTAATACAGAAAAAAAAAAATAAACAAATAAATAAACAGTATAATGATCATGCTTAAAAAAAAAAGGTTTCAACTTACACTGCCTGGGGGGAAATTCATCATTAGCGCAGATTTTTTGCAAAGCCTGCTGCGCGTACTGCGTACGTCACTTCACAAATTTGGGCAAAAAAATTGCTAAATCATTCTACGTTCTGCTTGATCAAAATAGCGGGATAGGGTGGAGGACGAGCGATCACGTGATCACAATATTTATACATCTTCCATGTTACATGATTAAAGTTAAATGATTTTCTAGCTATATGATTGTTTCTCTATTTAATTATTCAATACTACTTTGTACCAATGTATTTATCTGTTATTGTTATTTTTTATTTTGCAGGTGTAGCCAGCACCATCTTGATCTCTGATGCATTAAGATATTTTTTACTGCTCTCCTGAAGTTGAGATAAATTGTTCTAACACATTGCACAAACCTCATTTTAACATTAACTGTGTAATGTCCAGATCACCACCAGGTCAGAGGTGCACGGAAGCGTGAGGACAGCACGTGTAGGGAAGCCAAAAAACCCAAAACACGCCAGGAACACAGAGCACAGCATGCACGAACCAAGGAGTGACGCGTTTCGGCAGGCGTAGCCGCCTTAGTCGTACTGCTTAGTAGTGGCTCCTTGGTTCGTGCATGTTGTGCTCTGTGTTCCTGTCGATGATATATCAATAAAGCAGCGTTCTTATTCCGTGATCGTGGTGCTGGAATATCCGTGTTTTTGGCTAATTTTAACATTACTCCTAAATTACCGGTAAAAGGTTGCTATAAAAAAAAACATAATAACAGTGATAATAATAATATAACAATATAATCATAAAACAATAATTATGATAATACAAATATTATTATTATTATTATTAATAATAATAATGATATTAATACTACTACTAATAATAATAATGATATCAATGATTATGGTAATTAGAGATGAGGGAACTTACAGTAAATTCGATTCGTCACGAACTTCTCGGCTCGGCAGTTGATGACTTTTCCTGCATAAATTAGTTCAGCTTTCAGGTGCTCCGGTGGGCTGGGAAAGGTGGATACAGTCCTAGGAGACTCTTTCCTAGGACTGTATCCACCTTTTCCAGCCCACCGGAGCACCGGAAAGCTGAACTCATTTATGCAGGATAAGTCATCAACTGCCGAGCCGAGAAGTTCGTGACGAATCGAATTTACTGTAAGTTCGCTCATCTCTAATGGTAATAATAATAATAACAACAAAATAATAATCTCTGTTGCATCAGGATATCCCGATGTGTTGAAGTTAACGTGTTAACGTATTCAAGCTACCCATGGCTACATCTGTACATTACATGACTTCAGATATAGGAAATTAAATATAATATCTAAAGAAATCCTAATAAATTCAATGGGAAGAGGGATATCTCTGGACTTACTGTCATTGATCTCATTAAAGGGGTACTCCGCCGCTAGACATGTTATCCCTGTGGCATTGAGGCAGGTTTGAGGGTGTTTTTCCCAGTCCTTTATCCTAGGTGAGCTAGCCGAGAGGCTCATCAGGTGCCTAATTAATGAGGACAGCAGAAGAGTGCGAAGTCTGCATATAAGGAAAGGAAACAGAATAGTCTGGGCTCTCCCCAGAAGACTGCAAGGTGGCTGTAAAGGGAGGAGGCAGGGGTCCTTGTGAGGAGCGCACACCAGGTGCTGTGAGTGACCCCTCCAGCAGTGAAGTGCACAGACAAGGAGTCTTAGTACACACAGCAAGAGGCTGCAAACGCTGTGTGTGAACAGTGAGTAAAAGCTTGCAGGAAACTTGTGTTTTAAGCTGGTGGAGACTATAGATTACCAGTTGATAGTCAGGGCATGCTGGGTTGTGTAGTTAGTGATGGGACGGTCTAGGATTTTGTTTGTTCCTGTGTTATGTTTTTATTTATCCTGCAACCTGTCTAATAAAGCTGGCGAGGAGCCAGACCTGCATATAGAACTGTTGTTTGCTGCTGAATGAAGTAGAAATGTGTCCTGTGGCGGTGTCAAGGACGATCCCAGAGCTATCCCCAAGGTGAAATCCCTACATCCTCTATCCAAAGCATAGGGGACAATCTGTCTGATCGCGGGGGTCCAGCTGATGAAATGCGTGTCATTTTCTTCAGCAATCAGCCAACATGGTGAACAAGTGACGTGTTTTGGCCACAATATGTGGCCTTAGTCATGACTAAGTATGACTAAGGCCACTTATTGTGGCCGAAACACGTCACTTGTTCACCATGTTGGCTGATTGGTGAAGAAAAAGACACGTATTGCATCGAGACTGCGCTGGACATCGTCTACTTTTTTTCTATATTACATAAGACGGGGGGTCCGGTCTCATCCGGGACGCAGTAAGGGTAAGTGGGAGAGCTGTTCCTAAAACCATGAGTGGGCTGTGTACTAGCCATCACGCCCCCTCCCATAGACATGAATTGAGGGGCTGATAACAGAGAACCATAGATTCCATGCATGTATCTTAGATATATAGGTGAAAGTCAAAAAATTAGAATATGGCGCAAAGTTCCTTTCTTTCAGTAAAGCAACTTAAAAGGTGAAACTAATATATGAGACTCATTCCATGCAAAGCAAGAAAGTTCAAGCCGAAATTTGTCATAATTGTGATTATTATGGTTACAGCTCATGAAAACCCCAAATCCACAATGTATTATATGATTAGGGAGCCATGTGATCTGCTGGTGTCCATTGTGCTTCATTAAGTCCAGGGTCAACGCATCCGTCCACCAGGAGATTTTGGAGCACTTCATGCTTCCTTTCCTTTTAAGTTGCATTAAAGGGGTACTCCGGTGGAAAACTTTTTTTTTTTTCCCCACTGGTGCCAGAAAGTTAAACAGATTTGTAAATTACTTCTATTAAAAAATCTTAATCCTTCCAGTACTTATTAGCTGCTGAATACTACAGCGGAAATTATTTTCTTTTTGGAACACAGAGCTCTCTGCTGACATCACGACCACAGTACTCTCTGCTGACATCTCTGTCCATTTTAGGAACTGTCCAGAGCAGCATATGTTTTCTATGGGGATTTTCTCCTACTCTGGACAGTTCTTAAAATGGACAGAGATGTCAGCAGAGACCACTGTGGTCAGGATGTCAGCAGAGAGCTCTGTGTTCCAAAAAGAAAATAATTTCCTCTGTAGTATTCAGCAGCTAATAAGTACTGGAAGGATTAAGATTTTTTATTAGGAGTAATTTACACATCTGTTTAACTTTCTGGCACCAATTGATTAAAAAACAAAAAAGTTTTCCACCAGAGTACCCCTTTAATGAAATACAACGGACTTTTGTACGATATTCTAATTTTTCGCATTTTACCTGTAATAGTGGATTAATTTTTTTTAATTTTTTAATTTTTTTTTAAAGCCGAGGAACGTGCTCTCGATTCACCCAAAATGCCCTTTGTATTTCTATCACTACGTAAGAGCAGAAAAATTTTTTTCTTTTTTTGGGTGGGGAGGGGTGAAAGTAGTTGTTCTAGTTGCTTGCGGAAAGTAACCCTGCTTTGCACTTGAAAAGAAACATTGCCTATATTTTGTCATTGTCATGATTATCCCCATTGTTCCTTCCCGGTAGGGTCTGGAGGTTGCAGGTGACGTCTCTAACAAGTCCCATTAACATCTTGTCCCCTGCAGCAGATGAGTAGTTTATAGGATCCTAATAAACCGTGACCAACTGCTGAAGGCAGCCGGATTGTCCTAAAGCTGTTCAGGGGGGGGGGGCTAAAAGTCCTTGGGAGAACTTGCACTTGCTCGTCCTTTCTCGCCATATAGTCCCTAAGCATTACAGCATGTGGCAGGTTCAGAGGTTGACACGTTCATCTGCTTGTTCCCTGTACGCTCCAGCAATCTGGACCGGAAAGGGTTAAAAGGTCGGTTTTGATAGGGGAACCTTGCAGAATAGCTGCATTAACAACCTGCGGGAATTTCCATGGGGAGCGGCGCTATTAACCCTAAGTTACACATGGGAGATGCATTATAGCTTAAAGGGGTTATCCAGGAAAAAAAATGTTTTATATATATATATATATATATATATATATATATATATATATATATATATATATCAACTGGCTCCAGAAAGTTAAACAGATTTGTAAATTACTTCTATTAAAAAATCTTAATCCTTTCAGTACTTATGAGCTTCTGAAGTTAAGGTTGTTCTTTTCTGTCTAAGTGCTCTCTGATGACACATGTCTCGGGAACTGCCCAGTTTAGAAGAGGTTTGCTATGGGGATTTGCTTCTAAACTGGGCGGTTCCCGAGACAGGTGTCATCAGAGAGCACTTAGACAGAAAAGAACAACTCAACTTCAGAAGCTCATAAGTACTGAAAGGATTAAGATTTTTTTTAATAGAAGTAATTTACAAATCTGTTTAACTTTCTGGAGCCAGTTGATATATAAAAAAAAGTTTTTTCCTGGATAACCCCTTTAATGGGGTCACTCCGGTGGAAAACATTTATTTTTATTTTTTTAATCAACTGGTGCCAGAGAGTTAAACAGATTTGTAAATTACTTCTATTAAAAAAAATCTTTACCCTTACAGCCGTTGGTTGTCCAGGCATGCTGGGAGTTGTAGTTTCACAACAGCTGGAGATCCACAGTTTGGAGACCACTGCTTTAGGCTACCTAAAACCCACAGATTATATAGGGTAATATCACGGCACCTATAAAATATTAAAGGGGTACTCCGGTGGAAAACATTTTTTTTTTTAATCAACTGGTGCCAGAAAGTTAAACAGATTTGTAAATCACTTCTAGTAAAAAATCTTTACCCGTCCAGTACTTTTTAGCAGCTGTATGCTACAGAGGAAATTCTTTTCTTTTTGAATTTCTTTTTTGTCTTGTCCACAGTGCTCTCTGCTGACACCTCTGTCCATGTCAGGAACTGTCCAGAGCATTATAGGTTTGCTATGGTGATTTTCTCCTGCTCTGGACAGTTCCTGATATGGACATCAGGTGTCAGCAGAGAGCACTGTGGACAAGACAAAAAAGAAATTCAAAAAGAAAAGAATTTCCTCTGTAGCATACAGCTGCTAAAAAGTACTGGAAGGGTAAAGATTTTTTAATAGAAGTCATTTACAAATCTGTTTAACTTTCTGGCACCAGTTCATTAAAAAAAATAAAAAGGTTTTCCACCGTGCCGTGATATTACCCTATATAATCTGTGGGTTTTAGGTAGGCCTAAAGCAGTGGTCCCCAAACTGCGGATCTCCGGCTGTTGCGAAACTACAACTCCCAGCATGCCCGCATGGAGACTAGATGGATATATAAGTTGAAAACCTTGCGCCCCAATGGACTTAATGATCATGCTAGCTTTGCGCCATTTCTGTAGCTTGATATATTAATAAGTTGACTCCGTTTCATTTTGTGTCTAGTCTACTCCTTGTTTGGAGTTTTTTATTGTTTTTTAATTTTAATATTATTTTAATCTTATTCATCCCTTTCTCCCTCTCTTTTTTTCCATTCTCTTTATCTTTAGGATGTTTTGTCTTGTGGTCTGAGGGGCTGAATATTTCTGTGTGGATGGCCATACCGTTACCTCCCGTTGCTCATCTGTGACTGAGATTTGAATGAATGATTAATTCCTGCCATACACCGGGGAGTTTTATAATGTATTAATAAATCATGATTATCACTTACTTAATATTGGTTATTTTACTTGGTTATTCTATTTATTCATATTAATTATATATTGAGCTTATTATCACATGATTGTACACACTGATAGAATTATTGAATTTCTATTTTGATTTAGTAGCTGTTTCACTTTATCGATTCTGATGTACTTATATCTTGGGTCTTAACTTAATTTTTAATTTTTAATATACGATGTTTCTCCTGACGCACTATAACATGAATTTTAGCATAAGTTCACCACTGCACAATATCTCCTATTTTATATACACCCTCACAGGGGCTATACATACATGTATGTATGTGTAGGGGTATACATATATGTACGTGTGCCTATACGCATAGATATATTTTTTTACATATATATCTTTCACATACTATTTATATATAATCTCTCCACTGTAATGATGCATTTTTACTCTAATTACTTTGTGGTTTTTATTTGTGTCTATTTATTATTTATATATAATCTTTCCACTGTAATGATATATTTTGATATATTTTGATTTTTTTCTAATCACTTTGTGGCTTTTATTTGTGGGTTTATGTATGTTTCTATGAGCTGTGTTTTTCATTTCATTTATTTTTCATGTGACTAATTTCATATTTACTACTATTATCCTATTTGGTAAGTATATACTTTCATCGATTTTGCACCACTATCACGTTTGGTTTTTTGCACCTTGAGCACCTTCCACTGATTTTTTTCACTTATTGGTGACGTTCTCTTTCTTTTCTCTTTACTATTCATTTACTTTCTATTTACTTATTATTACCAATTTCATTTATATCGCTTTGCTACATCAGTCATGTGACTACTATCATGTGACCGTATTAGCTATCTCTTCCCTGGTAGCATGGCTGGCGCCGACAACGATCGCGTGAGTTGTGCACATCACGTGATCGGCTGACTCATCTATCGTCGGGCAGTAGCGGGATCTCATGGGTATAGTGCGCCATGGGACGCTGTGGTGCATCGGTCATGTGATCTCGGCTCGATGACGTGTGGGTCAGGTGATCGGGAGCCGGACCGGATGTGGCGCTGGAGGAAGTGACGTCACCCGCCGAGTTAGCGGGCACCAGCGCCACATGCGGTACTTGTCCTATCACTTAGGCTGTCGGAACTGATGCGCATCTACAAGTAGGTTATTTTGTAATACACCCACCACCATTGGCTGTAATAGCCGCCCCTCAACCTTACCCTAACCAATTACGTTTGGAGGACCACTATAAATAGGGACGCTCTTTAACACTAGACACGCCCCCTGACGAAGCCCATACGCGAAACGCGCGTTGGGGTACAGGTAGTGATCTCCCCTTTTGGTGTATGGCAGGTATTTGCTACTTTATGCTGTCTTTCATGCTCTTATCTTCGTTGTTATCTAATGCTGCTGACTAACCTCTGAATAGGGCTAGGTGCCTTTGTTATTTGCACTTTACCCATAGCCCCTTTGAGGACATATACCAGCTTTATACATCCATTATATGTATGTTATATTATTTATTTTTACTACTTATGGGCATGTTGCAATTTGACATCTGTGGACTGTATCCCTGCCGTCTGTATTGTCTACCATTGTGGATTTAGTATCACTACCATTTTTCTGTAGCCTTCATCTGTATAGTACCTTGTATTTTATGTATGATTTTATAATGCACTTTAATAAAGCTTATTCACTATTTTTGTATTCAAATTAGTTTACTGGTATCTTCTTCTTTTGGTGTAGTTAGGTTATGATAGGATCCAGTTTACGCAATTGCCTGTTAGCCAATTGTGTTTTTTCAGTGACAGAGTTGTAGTTTCGCAACAGCCGGAGGTCCGCAGTTTGGGGACCATTGGCCAAGAGAGCAAAGGGATGACAAATTCAGCTCTGCTACATTTGTGTATGGAGACAAAAATGCTGTAAAAATTAGAACATCTTCTTTTAAAAACAAATATTTATAGTAACTAAAGTGGAAACTGTAGAACATATGTATGCGTATAATAAATAATTGAGTAAATAAATGTATTTATTTAATTATTTTATTAATTAAATAAATAAGTAAATAAATAAATAAATAATAAATTTCATAATAATAATAATTTCACAATAATAAATAAATAAAATAATAATAATTAATTAATAATTGAATAATACTACTACCGGAATCATTGGTTAAAATCTTATGTATTTTTACCCTTTTATACCTTTCTCTTTTCAGTATAGGTTTATTCATGTGGTAGGCCGGTTTCACGCAGCCGCAACGCAGCCACATGTTAGTGCCTCTAATTTGACCGCAGGGTACTATTGCATCAAACTTAAAGGGATATTCCAGGCAAAAACTTTTTTTTTTATATATCAACTGGCTCCGGAAAGTTAAACAGATTTGTAAATTACTTCTATTAAAAAATCTTAATCCTTCCAATAGTTATTAGCTTCTGAAGTTGAGTTGCTGTTTTCTGTCTAACTACTTTCTGATGACTCGCGTCTCGGGAGCTGTCCAGCTCCTATGGGGATATTTTCCCATCATGCACAGCTCCCGGGACGTGACTTCATCATTGAGCAGTTAGACAGAAAACTTCAGAAGCTAATAACTATTGGAAGGATTAAGATTTTTTAATAGAAGTAATTTACAAATCTGTTTAACTTTCCAGAGCCAGTTGATATAGAAAAAAAAGTTTTTGCCTGGAATACCCCTTTAAAGGGGGTTATCCAGGAAAAAACTTTTGTTTTATATATCAACTGGCTCCAGAAAGTCAAACAGATTTGTAAATTACTTCTATTAAAAAATCTTAATCCTTTCAGTACTTATGAGCTTCTGAAGTTGAGTTGTTCTTTTCTATCTAAGTGCTCTCTGATGACACGTGTCTCGGGAACCACCCAGTTTAGAAGAAGTTTGCTATGGGGATTTTCTTCTGGGCGGTTCCCGATACTCGTGTCATCAGAGAGCACTTAGACAGAAAAGAACAACTCAACTTCAGATGCTCATAAGTACTGAAAGGGTTAAGATTTTTTTTAATAGAAGTCATTTACAAATCTGTTTAACTTTCTGGAGCCAGTTGATATATAAATTTAAAAAAAAGTTTTTTTCCTGGATAACCCCTTTAAATCTCAGTAGGGTTCTATGGTTATCTTAAGGAAATGGGATAATTTGGCAAAAAAATCAAATTTTTTTAACACGTCTACCCCAAGCCGTTTATTAGGGGGGTCCTCGGACAGGCTGAACATGATTGGGGGGCAACCATCTTGTCTGAGTTGTTACAGTGTGGACATAGGAAACTGTAGTCTGGAGATTACATATTGATAACTCTCCATGTGGGAGTGTTGGTCTATGTTCACATGGTGTAAATTTAGCGTAATGTTCCATCTGGAAAACACGGGCGGACACTCCGTAAGTAGCAGGCGCTGGCCGGACATGGCATTGCTAGGACTGCTCGAAAATGTGCCGTCTCTATAGACGGCAATGTATTTCCAGCTGGATTTCGTCAAAAGAATCCACATGTCATTCAGAATTTCTGCAGAAGATATTTTTGTGGAGTATAAGGTACAGTAGAATTCCTGTGCTAATAGTCAGTAACAACAAAACACATTACATTTGCACAATATGACGCTCACCATGAAGGCAATGTGACAAACCAGAAAATATTTCCACGACAATATATATATATATATATATATATATATATACAGTGGTCTCTCAAGTTACAATATGAATTGGTTCCAGGACGACCATTGTATGTTGAAACCATCGTATGTTGAGGCCATAACTCTATGGAAACCTGGTAACTGGTTCTGAAACCACCAAAATGTCATCCAAAAATAGGAAAAAGTGAGAATTAAAGGAAAAATAAGTAGATAACTAATATAGAAAAGCAAATCCTTCCATATAAAAGTAATAAAGATCTGCTGGGAGCTGTAATCACTGTCTATTTCAGTTTTCCCCAACCAGGGTGCCTCCAGCTGTTGCAAAACTACAACTCCCAGCATGCCCGGACAGCCGAAGGCTGTCCGGCCATGCTGGGAGTTGTAGTTTTGGAACAGCTGGAGGCACTCTCTTTGGGAAACACTGGTCTATGTAGAGGACAGGAGCTTCTTCAGGGTCCTGTACAGAACACAGTGTCCTTAAAAAAAGGAAAATGGAGCTGCCCTCACCTGATGCCCAAAGGAGAAGCTAACCCTGGCACAGGTAAAGAGTACAGAACATGTAATACCTACCTGTACTGTAGGGGGCGCTACCAGACACCAGTCACTGCATATACTTCAGTAATACAGGTAAAGAGTACAGAACATGTAATACCTCCCTGTACTGTAGAGGGCACTACCAGACAGCCAGTCAGTGCATACACTTCAGTAATACAGATAAAGAGAACAGAACATTAATACCTCCCTGTACTGTAGGGGGCGCTACCAGACACCAATCAGTGCATACACTTCAGTAATACAGGTAAAGAGTACAGAACATTAATACCTCCCTGTACTGTAGGGGGCGCTAACAGACACCAGTCACTGCATACACTTTAGTAATACAGGTAAAGAGTACAGAACATGTAATACCTCCCTGTACTGTGGGGCGCTACCAGACACCAGTCAGTGCATGCACTTTAGGAATACACGGGTTTTACCAGTGAATGTCCATTCTGATTGGTCGGTTCTTCAAGCCATTGACATGTTTCTCAGATTCCATAGCATTGTATGTTGAGTCTGGTTTGAAGTTACAATGATCCAGAAAAAACCATTGTATGTTGAAACTATTGTAAGTTGAGGGATCACTGTATATGTATAGTATTCTTTTCTGATGACCATTCCATGTCTTGGCTGCTTCGCTGCACTGCCCCTGCAGGATAAAATGTGTTACTGCCTCTTTATTCATTACAAGCTGAAAAGCATTGTGCAGATGAAATAAAGAAATGCTGATCTGCAGCTCAAGGGAAAAGATTACAAATGTTAGTTATTGTTACTATTATCAGCATTGTGCCTGATCTATAGTGTCTGCCAGTTGCAGGTGACGTCTCTAACAAGTTCCATTAACATCTTGTCCCCTGCAGCAGATGAGTAGTTTATAGGATACTAATAAACCGTGACCAATTGCTGAAGGCAGCCGGATTGTCCTAAAGCTGTTGGGGGGGCTACAGGTCCTTGGGAGAACTTGCACTTGCTTTGCCTTTCTCTCTCTATAGCCAAACATTAAAGCATGTGGCAGACTCGGGGCTGGACTGTGGTGAATAGACATATGTCGCTCACACTAACATGGCGAATATCTAATGAGGCCCTACAATAATGTTTTTTTATGCCCCGGGGGACTGCAAACAAAACAAGTTCTGCTAAGAATAAGACTTTCCTGCATATTATGTGTAGTGTATACGACCACAGTCCATTATCCAGAATGAAGAAAATACAAACACAGGCGAGGTATTGTGACTGGTACACTCAGATAATAGGACCCATGTCAGCAAAACGATTTTGATGTGGTTACCAAACAACACCTAACCACAACGCAAGCATGAATAGTATATTTGCAACTTAATGGGGTACTCCGGTGGCAAACATTTTTTTATTTTTTTATTTTTTTTTTTATCAACTGGTGCAAGAAAGTTAAACAGATTTGTAAATTACTTCAATTAAAAAATCTTAATCCTCCCAGTACTTATTAGCTGCTGAATACTACAGAGGAAATTCTTTTATTTTTGGAACACATAGCTCTCTACTGACATCTCTGTCCATTTTAGGAACTTTCCAGAGCAGCATATGTTTTCTATGGGGATTTTCTCCTACTCTGGACAGTTCTAAAGGATAGGGGATAACTTGCCTGATTGCACGGGGTCCCGCCGCTGGGGACCCCTGCGATCTCACACGCAGCACCCCGCTCTAATCAGGCCCTGATGGCGGGGCCGGTGATCGGGACGTCACAGCTCCGCCCCTGTGTGACATCACGCTCCGCCCCCTCAATGCAATTCTATGGCAGGGGCGAGACAGCTGTCTTGCCCCTGCCATAGACTTGCATTGAGGAGGCGGAGCGTGATGTCACATTGGGCGGAGCCGTGATGTCACTATACTCCGGCCCCGTGATCGGCAGTCATCAGACCCCAAGCGATGTTCGCTCCGGGGCCTGATGAGAGCGGGGTGCTGCGTGTGAGATCGCGGGGGTCCCCAGCGGCGTGATCAATAAACTTATCCCCTATCCTTTAGATAGGGGATAAGTTGGCAGCACGGTAGTACCCCTTTAAAATGGACAGAGATGTCAGCAGAGAGCACTGTGCTCATGATTCTACCACTGTTTAACTTTCTGCCACCAGTTGAGAAAAAAAATAAAAGTTTTCCCCCCGAGTACCCATTTAAACAAACTCAGATTTTTGAGCAAATTTTGTTTCAATTTAGGTGCAATTAAGATATTTTACTTGTACCCAAAACCGGTGTAAATGAAAATTATTTATATACAGTATATATATGTATCTGCTTCACCAGACAGACATAGTCTTTAGGAGACTGGGAAAGCTGCGGGAGTACTGTGCACTGCACTATGTACTGCTGCCACCGATGGTAAAGGGGTAAGCTGGATGGCAGGCAGTACACAGTGCAGGACTTACAGGGCTTCCCCAGCTTTCCAAGTCTCCTAAAGAGAATATCTGTCAGGTAAAGCAACCAAATTGGAGCAATTCAGGAGACAGGAAAAACTGAGTAGCATGCACACTGCGTGCCACCCAGCTTTCCAGTATCCTGAAGCCCGAGCAGTGAGACTCCTCCTTGCACTCCAGCTCCAATGTGTTCTCTCACTTTTCTCTCATCTAAGCCCCCCAAAAAACTTCTCTCCCTCGCTTACCCAGTCCCTTCTTCTGCACTAAATATTTTCTGCACCTGCCGGACAGACAGTTAAATCATACTTTACCATGATGTTGGTCTGGTGGCAGGGTGTTTAAAACTCCCGAGCAATCTCCAGATTCTGGTACATCTCCTGATCGTGTTACTCTGGGGCTGCGAGGTATCCCAAAACTCTACTATATAACAGCTAGTTCGGAAGTTATGCTGCTACATACAGTATATACAAGTGTTTCCCAACCAGGGTGCCTCCAGCTGTTGCCAAACTACAACTCCTAGCATGCTGGGAGTTGTAGTTTTGCAAGAGCTGGAGGCACCCTGGTTGGGAAACACTGGTATATATATACACATACATTGAGAATATATCTGACTTAGACATCTCGGGTTTATGTCAAAAGATGAAGGACGTCTGTCTTCCTTGTATTGATGTTTACATACAAATGGTTTGTTGCTATGTCCCCACTGTATACATGCAGGAAAAGGGATTTGGACCCAGAAAAGACCCCAACCTCAAACTAATCGGTACCCAAAAAAGCAGGTGCAGGTAGGGATATTTTACTTTATATTTTACAAGCTGTATTTCTAGTATTAGATTTAATTATCCTTTAATTACATACATAAAAAAAACTACTTTAAAAACTCTGTTCCAAAACTTTCAAAACAATTCTACAGCTGTGCCGAATCCTGAACAATCTCCCATCAGAGTCAGGAAGCACAGAGAGATCATCCGAATGAAGAAAGGGATCCGCTAAAATTCACCCAGCAGGACGGAGATGGGGTTAAGCCGGCCACACACGGGCTGATCCGGCCACTTAGTGTGAGGACTGGACTACGGGATTAAAGTCCAATTTGGCCACACACATAGGGAAGAGCCAATAGGGGTAACCTGGAGACATTATATACCTACTACTACTCATCATTAGTGTTGAGCGCGAATATTCGCAATTCGAATATTTATCGTGAATTTCACATAAACGCATATTCACAAATATGGTGAATATAGCACTATATATATATATATATATATATATATATATATATATATATATTGACAATTACGAATATTTATATATTTTTTTTCCCCCCACATAACACATCACAGTGATCTCATCCCTCTCTGCTTCCAGCTTGTGATCTAGAGGAGGCTCCAATACTATTTACTGTATTAGACTGGAGAGCGAATATTCCAGAATATCGTCACTAAAATTAGATAGGTAGATAGATAGTGACGATATTCGCAAATTTGACATGAAAAATGTCATAGACCCATTATCACTAGTGTTGCTCACGAATATTCCCAATTCGAATTTTATTCGCGAATATCGCATATTCGCGAATTCGCGAATATTCGCGAATATAGCGCTATATATTCGTAATTACGAATATTCGTTTTTTTTTTTTTTTTTTTTTTTACAGTACACATCACAGTGATCATCCCTCTCTACTTCCAGCTTATGTGGTGTAAGAAGGCTCTAATATTACTGTGTGAGACTGGTGCGCGAATTTACGCATATGCGCAAATTTGCATATGCTAATTTTCGCATGTGCGAATTTTCGCTTGTGCTAATTTTTGTATATGCAAATTTTCGCATATGTTAATTTTCGCACGCGCGAATATACGCATATGCGAAAATAAAATGAGAATATTGCGAATGTGCGAATATTCGCGAATATGACGAATATTCGTCCATATATTCGCGAATATTCGCAAATTCGAATATGGCCTATGCCGCTCAACACTAATTATCACTTCTGTATAGACCAAGAATATTAGGAGATTGATAGATGGATAGATAATATAGATAGATAGATAGATAGAGATAGAGAGATAGATAGATAAG